>NC_091951.1:34066147-34236147 GCF_031021105.1 Erythrolamprus reginae | reverse complement strand
AAGCCAGTGATTTTTAACCTTTTTTGAGCCGCGGCACATTTTTTACATTTACGAAACCCTGGGGCACATTGAGCGGGGAGGGGGGTCTAAAAAAAGTTTGGACAAAAAAATTATCTCTCTCTTCCTCCCTTTCGCTCTATTTCTCTCTCCCTCTTTCTCTCCCTTCCTTCCTTCCTTCCTTTTTTCTCTCTCTCTCCATCCCTCTTTCTTTCTCTTCCTTCCCTCCTCTCTTTTTTGCTCTCTCTCTCTCTCCCTCCCTCCCTCCCTCTATGTCTTTCTCTCTCTCTCTCCTTCCCTCCCTCTCTTTCTCTCTCTCTTGCTTGCTTTCTCTCTCTTGCTCTCTTGCTTTCTTTCTCTTGTTCTCTTTCTCTCTCTCTTGCTTTCTTTCTTTCTCTCTTGTTCTCTTTCTCTCTCTTGCTTTCTTTCTCTCTCTGAGCTTCGCAGCACACCTGACCATGTCTCACGGCACACTAGTTTGCCGCAGCACACTGGTTGAAAAACACTGCTCTAAGCGGTTTGCAGAGTCAGCATATTGCCCCCAATAATCTAGGTCCTCATTTTGATGACTTCGGAAATCTGGAATGCTGAGTCAACCTTGAGCCGGTTAGAATCAAATTCAATACTGCATTCTAAGCACTGCGCCACTACAGGAATGGGCTGGACTTTCCCTTCGTGTGCTCAGTATGTCAGGTTGGGCTCAGCAAAATATACCTGCTGCTTTTCTATTGGGGAAGCATCCATCGTGGTCCTCACTTCCCTTTTTTCAAGACAAGCTACTTTTGGACCTTTCTTCTCCCTTCCCACTCAGAAACCAACAACAGATCACTTTCCCCTGCCACTTCTCTCAAGCCACTCTTTTCACAGACATTAACCTGAACCTACGTAGCTTCTGCTCCGGCAATCTCACACTACTCACAAGAGCCTACAAAACTTTTGCCAGATCCATCCTTGAATATAGCTCATCTGTCTGGAACCCATACCATGTCTTAGACATCAACACCCTTGAAAACGTCCAAAGATATTTCACCAGAAGAGCCCTTCACTCCTCCATTTGAAACAGAATACCCTACGAAAATAGACTAACAATCCTGGGCCTAGAAAGCTTAGAACTACGGCGCCTAAAACACGATTGAAGTATTGCCCACAAGATCATATGCTGCAACGTCCTACCGGTCAATGACTACTTCAGCTTCAACCGCAACAACACAAGAGCACGCAACAGATTCAAACTTAATATTAACCGCTCCAAACTTGACTGTAAAAAATATGACTTTAACAACCAAGTTGTCGAAGTGTGGAACTCATTATCGGACTCAATAGTGTCAACCCCTAACCCCCAACATTTCTCCCTTAGACTATCCACGATTGACCTCTCTAGGTTTGTAAGAGGTCAGTAAGGGGCGTACATAAGTGCACTAGTGTGCCTTTCGTCCCCTGTCCAATTGTCTTTCCTTTATCTCATATATCATATATATTTTCTTCCTTTCATATATTTTCTCATCTATTTTTACATATTATCTTTATATATATTACTTCATGTCTATTCTCTTCCATATGTATTGTGTATTGGACAAATGAATAAATAAAATAAAATAAAAAACATATATTCTACTCTTCTCTTCTCCCCTCATCTCTCTCAATGTTCTAGGTTCTTCAGGCTCAATAACTGAGGATCTGTCTGCCCCTCGGGGTTCTAGTCTCCAAGATCTATATATTAGACTGGACCAATGGGATTTCTTCAGGGGTGGGTTCTGGTTTTCTTCAAACATAAGAATTATAGGAGAGGCACCATTAGATTAATTGTTTGTTTGTTTGTTTGTTTGTTTGTTTGTTTGAGTTGGAAGGGACCTTGCAGTTCATCTAGTCCAACCTCCTGCTCAAGCAGGCGTTCCTACACCATTTGAGTCAGGTGGAAGTCCAATCGCCCCTTGAAGGTCTCAAGTGTTGGGGTTCTCACAACCTCCACTGGCAAGCTGTTCCACTGGTTGATCACTCTCACTGTCAGAAGTTTCTCCTCACTTCCAGGTTGAATCTCTCCTTGGTCAGCTTCCCGCCATTATTCCTTGTTTGGCTTTCTGGTGCCATAGAGAACAGCCCGATCCCCCTCCTCTCTTTGGCATCCCCTCAAGCATTGGAACACTGCCCTCATGTCACCCCTGGTCCTTCTCCTTGCCAATGCAAAATGTACAGCATATGTCATCAGTCTGGTAAATATGAGATGAGCTAGGATAAGAAGCAATCAGGGAGAGGTAAAGAGGGAGAAAGAGGAAATGGAGAGGTGAAGAGAGGGAAGAAAGAGTGGAGGGGAGCTCCAGCACAATTAACAAGAATGTACCCAAAACTCTCTCCTACTTGTTGGAAGTGTCGAAAGAAAGCGGGTACCTACTATCACATGTGGTGGACATGCTCAATGGTTAAAAAATTCTGGAAAAAAATTAAGAATATGATAGAGGAAATTATAGGAGGGAAAATATCTCTGAAACCAGAACTCTTCCTCCTCGGAATAATTAGACAGAAATTTACCAAAAACGATAGACATTTAATATTACACATAACAATATCTGCAAGAATAATATACGCACAAACTTGGAAGCAGGAATCAACCCCAACAATGTTTAATCTAATAGCCAAAATCTACGAAGTAGTAGAAATGACCAAACTCACATATGAATTACAGGACAAGGATATGGAGGATTTTCATAAAACTTGGGACAGATGGTATATCTGGATTACAAAAAACAAACTAAAAGAAAAGAAAAATGGAAACTAAAAAACTAAATTTGGGGAGAAAAATTAAATTGATATTAAGAGGAAATATTATTAATACAAAGCATTACTATACCATTGAAAAAATGAAATAAAATGGATATACAGTACTAACAGAAAAACCAATAGGATGTATACAGTGATCCCTCGAGTATCGCGAGGTTTATGTTCCAAGACTCCTCGCGATACTTGATTTTTCGCGATATAGTGGTGCGGAAGTAAAAACACCATCTGCGCATGCGTGCCCTTTTTCCATGGCCGCGCATGCGCAGATGGTGGAGTTTGCATGGGTGGCGGGGAAGATCCAGGGAAGGTTTCTTCGGCTGCCCAGCAGCTGATCTGCTCGGCAGCGGGGCAGCAGCAAGGAGCCGAAGATCGGGGTTTCCCCTTTGCGTGGGCGGCGGGGAAGATCCAGGGAAGGTTTCTTCGGCCGCCCAGCAGCTGATCTGCTCGGCAGCGCAGCAGCAGCGAGGAGCCGAAGATCGAGGTTTCCCCGCCGCCCACACAAAGGGGAAACCCCGATCTTCGGCTCCTCGCTGCTGCCGCGCCCGCCGCTTGTCTGCCCGCCGCTTGTCCGCCGCCTGCCCGCCCGCCGCTTGTCCGCCCGCCGCTTGTCCACCCGCCGCTCGTCCGCCGCCTGCCCGCCCGCCACTCGTCCGCCCGCCGCTTGTCCGCCCGCCGCTCGTCCGCCCGCCGATCGTCCGCCCGCCGCTTGTCCGCCGCCCGCCCGCCGCTTGTCCGCCGCTTGTCCGCCCGCCGCCTGCCCGCCCGCCGCTTGTCCGCCCGCCGCTTGTCCGCCCGCCGCTTGTCCGCCCGCCGCTTGTCCGCCCGCCGCTCGTCCGCCCGCCGCTCGTCCGCCCGCCGCTCGTCCGCCCGCCGCTTGTCCACCGCCCGCCCGCCTGCCGCTTGTCCACCCGCCACTTGTCTGCTGCCTGCCCGCCCGCCGCTTGTCCGCCCGCCGCTTGTCCACCGCCCG
Organism: Erythrolamprus reginae; assembly: GCF_031021105.1. NCBI lineage: Eukaryota > Metazoa > Chordata > Lepidosauria > Squamata > Dipsadidae > Erythrolamprus > Erythrolamprus reginae. The sequence goes on along the minus strand of NC_091951.1, from coordinate 34,232,405 downwards.
CCCACCCGCCGCTCGTCTGCCCGCCGCTCGCCTGCCCGCCGCTCGGTGCACGAGAGAGGGAAAGTGAGAAAAAGAGAGAGAGCAAGAGGGGGAGAGATAGAGAAAGAGAGAGAAGGAAAGAAAGAAAGAGATGAGAAAGGAAGGAAGAGAGTGAGAGAGAGGAAGAAAGAGAGAGAGAGAAGAGTGGAGTATTTTTTAATTAATATTTTCTGAAAAATCGCGATATAGCGTTTCGCGAAGATCGAGATCGCGAAAATCGAGGGATCACTGTATATATGTAATAACTATTAAAAGGAAAATATTCCTTTTTTTGTACTATGTATGAGCTGCAAACCAATTACACCACTACTTAGGTGGTGTTGATACTAAGCTATGATACCAAATACTCCATGTATAAAGCAAGATGCTTTATTTTTTTTGTATGTTATATGTATATCAGTGTTCCCTCTAATTTTTATGGGGGGTGGGCGGAAAAGTATAGTGTCTGAGCGGCAGTCCCTTTGGGACTGGGCGGCACAGAAATAATAAATAAATAAATAAACAAACAAACAAACAAACAAACAAACAAAAAACAAAAAACAAAAAAACAAAAAAACAAAAAAACAAACCCCCCCCCCCCTGTTTTGCCTCAGAGAATTTCAAAATAAAATACTGCACTGTGTGTCTATAACAGTGAGCTCATAATAGGGTAACTCTATCAATATCAAAATGCCACTTAAATAGTTGAGCTAGTTTCAAACTAGATTTTGATTTTCTTTCTCTCTTCCTTACTCCCATTCTTTTTCTTTCTCTTTTCCTTCCTCTCTTTTTTCTATCTGTTTCTCTCTCTTCCTCTCTCTCTCCTTCCCTCTCACTCTTTCCCTCTCGGCTTCTGGGTAGGTTTGGAAAACTCTGAGTTGATGATGATTTTTAAGTGAGCGATTGCTCACTGCTCAGCTTAGAGGGAACTATGAAACAGGATATTGACTTTTGATTGATGGAATAAAAATGTATAAATATGTATGATTGATATTTTAAGGTATATGTGTTGGCATAAAAATGGAAATTGTGGAGAAAAAAATATTTTTTTTTTTTAAAAAAGAAGCAACGAAGCTGCCAGAACGTGATTCCTTTTTTCTCTTTAGTTAGAGTTTCTGTGCAGTAGTGGACTTGTGTGATAGCTGTTTTTGAAATTTCGGCCTACCGTTCTTCTAAAGAGAGCATTACACCCATGTATGCCTAAGACTCAACCTGCAACTGTATGAATCACCCGGCAATCTTTACATGCACAAACGACTTTATAGAAACCCATTGTCCATTCTCTCCTGCCTCCCAAGCCAAAAATGGTCATAAAGACTGATACCTAAGGGCCTAGAACAGAGAGGATGGGAAAGCTTAAAGAACCAACAGTGTCTGGGCAGCACCTGATGAATGGGACTGACATGTCCAGAATTCCCAGACCGTGTGATTGAAAGACGTTACAGTCACAGCTGATATCTGACACATCATTATTTTAGTCTGTTTCTAGCTGCCAGGCCCCAAATTATCTCAGCCAGTTCAAAATTCTCACGAGTGGGGGAAAAAAAAGAAGTAGAAGAGAGAAGACAGTATCATTTGATGTTCCCCTGAAAAATAAGCGAAACCAAAAATGGAGCTATTTGCATATCTAAATATATACACTAACCAAAAATTAAGTTGCAGAGAAAGAAACATTTCTAAATTTCCCAAGCAAATTCCATTTAGGCCAGATGAGGAAGCAGCTTTTGGGTAGCGGAGTGGGAGACATTCTATATTGTGCAAGGCCTCCATCCTCTGTTGACCGCTTCATTTTGACAAAAGCATGTGGTTTTTCATAAAAATGGGTGGCTCAGTTGCTTTTTTCATAATCTTTAGTAACCAAGGGTTCCTTCAAATGACATCGAGGGGTTACCAGCCAGCAGGCCCACAACAAGATGACTGGCAGCTGTGATTTCAAGGATTGCAAAACAATCATTGGATCCCTACCAAAATTCAATCGTATCATACAACTTTCTATTTCCTGTTACGTTGCATCTCACATGAATATGAACTATACAACTTGATCAAGGCAAATCTATAGATGCAATTTATATTGACTTCTGCAAAGCCTTCGACTCAGTGGTTCATGACAAACTACTTTTAAAACTCAAATCCTACCGTATCTCAGGATCTCTCCATAGTTGGATAACTGATTTCCTATCAAACAGACAACAAGTTGTTAAAATAGGGACGCCATATCTAGCACTGTTCCTGTTAAGAGCAACATCCCCCAAGGCAGTGTACTTGGACCAACACTCTTCATACTCTGTATAAATGATTTCTGCGATCACAGCTACTCTCCAGGATGACCCAGACTTTGTTTCCAAATGTTCAAACATCAGACAACTTCAAATCTCAACCAACAAATGCTCATTCCTACACATTGACAAAAAGAATCAGAACACTACATACAAGCTGAATAAACAATATCTTACAGATAACCTTTACTCTGTAAAAGACCTTGGAATATTCATATCTAATGACCTAAGTGCCAAAACCCACTGCAACAACATCGCCAAAAAGGCTTCTAGAGTTGTTAACTTAATCCTACGTAACTTCTGCTCCGACAATCTCACTCTACTAACCAGAGCATACAAAACTTTTGCCAGACCAATTCTTGAATACAGCTGATCAGTTTGGAACCTACACCACATTTTGGACATAAACACTCTGGAAAATGTCCAGAGATACTTTACTAGAAAAGCTCTTCACTCCTCCACTCACAACCAAATACCCTACGAAACTAGACTTACTATCCTTGGCTTAGAAAACTTAGAACTACGTCGCCTTAAACACAACCTAAGTATAGCCCATAAAATCATATGCTACAATGTTCTCCCAGCCAACGACTACTTGCGCTTTAACCACAACAACACACGAGCACAGAACAGATACAAACTTAATGTAAACTGCTCCAAACGTGACTGCAGGAAATACTACTTCTGTAACCGAGTAGTTGATGCATGGAACTCACTACCTGACTCTGTAGTATCTTCTCCTAACCCCCAAAACCTTTCCCTTAGACTATCCACTATTGACCTCTCCATTCCTAAGAGGTCAGCATTAGTACACCAGCATGCCTTCCATCTCCTGTCCTTACTGTTTCTTCATTTTTTACTTGCTGCATGTATATGAATATTATTACTTCTAAAGCTTTTTCATTCAGATTTTAGACTTTACTTGTAATATGTATTTAAATATATATATACTATTGACAAAACAAATAAAAATAAATAAATAAATGAAGGGAAGCATACCTCTTTGTAATGCAACTACCTATTCCATTACCTCAAGGATCTCCAACCTTGACAACTTTAAGACTTGTGGACTTCAACTCCCAAAATTCTCCAGTCAGCACAGGATTCTGGGAGTTGAAGTCCACAACACTTAAGGTTGCCAACTTTGGAGAGCCCTGCACTAAGTGATGGGTATGATCATAGTAAAATCATTCCTAATATCTTATAAGAGTCTACTATATCTACAGTCTACACATCGTGGACTGCCCACAACCTATCTTTTTGTCTTCAAACACGATTGATGAACATCATCCTCTGAGTCTATTTTGTTGTGTCCGAATCCCGGAAATAACAAGGTGAGGCGAGTGTCATTTAACTTGAAGCCTTTAATGAAGGCTCAAACAAAGAACAACACAACAGAAACCCAAATGGAGCCACTCAGAACAGAATCACCTCAGCCTTGTCTAACAATGCAATTTATATGTAGCTGTCAACGAAGCAGCCAATGAGACGCCAAGGTTTTCCTGCTCAGCAGCTGAGTTGGTTCTAACCCATTAGCGGCTGCAGCAATGGCTAACAACATCCTGAAGGGACGTAACACCCCTCCCCTCCTGGCATGCACAAACATAGTCACCCAGATAAGCTGGGCGCTTGCGCGACCTAGTTGAATGATGCAACTCTTGGGAAACAGTGAGAACAGCTTGCAGAGTGACAGTAGGCACCGGAGAGGCTATGAATGGAGCATTGGGCCTTGGAATTGGCATTAGGATACTTGCAGAGGCCAACAGCCTAGTTGTCAACCAACAATGAGGCTGAGAGGAATGAACAGACATTTGGTGAACACAAAGGTCTTGGAGCTGTTTCAGGAACTGTGGTTACAGGGGAAGGTATGTCGTCCAGCTGTAGACACCCATGTAGCTGGTCGATGTAATACCTCCAGGTTCGGCTCTCCTCTAAATTGACTCTGTAAGAACAGGGGCCTGTAATGCTGCTGATGTGACCTGGCAGCCAACAAGGTCCCCCCCCCCCCAAAGAAATTCGGGTCATACATGGCATCACCCTCAGAGAACCTCCATCCCCATGCTTGTAGGACAGAGGAGCCTTCGGAGGCATACCCAGGGTTTATGCAATCAAGGTCAGTTCGGAGGCGCCATCCCATTAGACGTTCTGCGTGGCTGCAATTGGAAGTCGGACATGGGGTAGAATGCTGTGTTAAGAGGTACAGAAACACCCTGTCTTGCCAATTGGAGGCCTCCAAACGGCCTAATGTCTTCTTGGCAGACCGAACGGCCCGCTCTGCCCAGCCTTTGCTGGCAGGATGCCACGGAGCGGTCAAGGCCTGGTGGATACCATGAGAGGCCCAAAACAACTGGAATTGGGTGGAGGCAAACTGTGGCCCATTGTCGGAAGCCACAACATCTGGAAATCGATGAGTCACTAATATTTTCATTAGGGTGTGAACAAGGGCATCGATGATGGTGGTGGACATCAGCTCACGGTCCACCCAATCTGAGGAAGCATCCACCCCCACCAAAAACTGATGACCATAGTAAGGGCTGGCAAAATCTAAGTGAACCCTGGACCAGGGTCCCCTGGGAGTTCCCCAAGATCTAGGGGTGGGCACTGGGCGGAGCAGGTCTTGAAGACTGGCAGGACTTCTGTGCTGTTTCAACCCACTGTTTCTGTTGCAACAGAGAATAAGTTGGCTGCTTCTTCACAGGGCAACCCTTTAAGAAATTTGAAGACTACAATCTTATCTTTCTTCAATCTTCAGGCAAGGTTGGTCTGGCATGATTCCTTTGTGACAAATCTATTCTGGCTCATATAAATCGTTGCATTCCTTTCTAAGTGCTCACAAATGTGCAGTATAATTATTGCCCGGTTGATACATCAGATAGACAAGTTTCCATTCCTTTTTTTTTAATGAGTGTAAATTTGCTTTCCTCCAGGCTTTAGGAGTCACACTATTTCTTCAGGAGCTATTTGCATATAGAAAAGATGTATTGTAACTAAAATTAGACACAAGGAGAAAAATGCCTGAATTTCCCAAGCTGATCTCAAGGTCAGCCACACCGTTGGACAGATTCTCTCTACTAGTTCCCCACATGACTGTACTAGGCATTTATTTATCAAAGGTACAAGGCTGTCCATTTCACAAAAATTGTGATGTAGAACAATTCATTAAAACCGTAAATGCATAAAACAATCATCACTAAAAATACAAAAACCACAAGAGAAACAGGATATCATTCTGCAAACTTGAATGTATATACTAGTGATGGTGAACCTTTTATTTTTTGCTCGGGTGCTAAAAAGTTGCACATATGCAGGATGGAGCAATGGTCCTTGCCCACACCCATAATGCAATGGCCTCCCCTCGTGCATGTGCACACAACCCTCTGCACTGCCCTCGCATTTCTGAACTTCAGGTTGGCTGTTGGACCGTTTTTCGCCATGCACAGGCTACAGAGGCTTTCCTGAAGCCTGGGAAGGGTGAAAAACAGCCCAACGGGTGGAAATGGCCTCCCCCATCCTCCAGAAGTCTGAAAATCAGCTGGCCACTGCGCACAAGTACGCTGGAGTTGACATAGGGTAAAAGCCTCACGTGCCCTCAGATATGGCTCTACGTGCCACCTGTGGCACCCGTGCCATAGGTTCACCATCACTGGTATGTACATTAAATTCTGTTGTCCCAAAGGTGCTTTTTCAAAAGGCAATTGGACTTTGTTTTTGCTTGGACATGTTTCATTTCTCATCCAAGAAACTTCTTCAGCTGACACGTTCCTGACGGTCAGAACGATCAACCAGTGGAATAACCTACCAGCGGACGTTGTGAACTCCAATACTCTGGACATTTTCAAGAGGAAATTGGACTGCCATTTGGCTGGGATGCTATAGGGTTCCTGCTTAGGCAGGGGGTTGGACTTGATGACCCGCATGGTCCCTTCCAAATCTAACAATAAATAAAATAAATAAAATAAATAAAATAAATAAAATAAATAAAATAAATAAAATAAATAAAATAAATAAAATAAATAAAATAAATAAAATAAATAAAATAAATAAAATAAATAAAATAAATAAAATAAATAAAATAAATAAAATAAATAAAATAAATAAAATAAAATAAATAAAATAAAATAAAATAAAATAAAATAAAATAAAATAAATAAAATAAATAAAATAAATAAAATAAATAAAATAAATAAAATAAATAAAATAAATAAAATAAATAAAATAAATAAAATAAATAAAATAAATAAAATAAATAAAATAAATAAAATAAATAAAATAAATAAAATAAAATAAAATAAATAAAATAAAATAAAATAAATAAAATAAATAAAATAAATAAAATAAATAAAATAAATAAAATAAATAAAATAAATAAAATAAATAAAATAAATAAAATAAATAAAATAAATAAAATAAATAAAATAAAATAAATAAAATAAAATAAAATAAAATAAAATAAATAAAATAAAATAAAATAAATAAAATAAAATAAAATAAATAAAATAAATAAAATAAATAAAATAAATAAAATAAATAAAATAAATAAAATAAATAAAATAAATAAAATAAATAAAATAAATAAAATAAATAAAATAAATAAAATAAATAAAATAAATAAAATAAATAAAATAAATAAAATAAATAAAATAAATAAAATAAATAAAATAAATAAAATAAATAAAATAAATAAAATAAATAAAATAAATAAAATAAATAAAATAAATAAAATAAATAAAATAAATAAATACATCTTCAAGGAAAAATAAAGTCCAGTTGCCTTTTGAAAAAGCACCTTTGGGACTGAGAATCTACAACTATCTCCTTATCTGTCTGGAATTGCTACTCTATTCCACGAATAGTTCAAAGATGGACAATCTGGGCTTCATTTTCTGTCAAAAAGAATTTTTTTCAGTTCATTCTGCATTCCACTTTTCTGATAAAAGCCCTAGGCCACCATGCCACTCTAGAAGTTTACTACTACTATTTTGTGAAATTGTGGTGGTGCCACACAAATGGATTCTCAGCTATCAATGCCGATCAATTGACTGATAGAGAGGATAATTCTGTTTACTCTTTCTAAATATATTCACCTCCCACCAAGCTGTCTGGAAATGGCCTTGAAATCTATTAACAAAATGATAGATTGTTCTTCTTATCTGATACCCATAGGTATCAATATGAGTCAAGGGGCCACTGTTTCTCAGTTGTACGCAATTATCGCAACATCAAGAGGATACACTATTAAGCTTTGCAAAGGTTAAAGAGACAGGCATCAAGTTCAATCTCACCAGAGATTATGTGAGTAGCATCCGGTACTAGAAAGGGATTAAGTCTTACAACATATATAACACAGTTTATGGATGGCCCACGCAGCATGATACTCAGAATTCAGAATTTTAAAATGAAAAGGTTTGCATGTGTTATCAGAAGTGAAACCTTGAAGCAGTCTTGCTATTGTTCATTTATCTCATCATCTCACTGAAGGCGACTCTGGGGGATGCACAGCAAAGGGTTAAAACCACAGATAAAACCACACAAATATTTTTAAAAATATAACAATTGCATTTACATCCTACCCTTAAAATGACGCTATAGAGCAGTGATAGTTAACTTTTTTTTTGTTACACTTGGCCAATAAAGAATTCTAAACTGATCTAATGGAATCTGTATGTCATTCACAAGCTGATCAATATTTTACATTTTGAACATTTTATCCAGCGGTGGGTTGCTCCTGCTTTGGCCTAGTTCTAAGAATTGGTAGCATTGGCAGTGAGAGGCTCCACTCATCCAACCAGGATGCTTTTGTGCATGCACAAAAGCATCATGCATGTGTGAAGGGTTTTAGAACCCACTACTGATTTTATCCATCTGTTTCCAGTTTCTTTTGAAGGGCTACAGTGGTACCCAGTTTGCTGAATTGAAAAAAAAAATGGAAGTAAAACTCTTTCCCAAATACAGTGGTACCTCTACTTAACAACGGCTCTCCTTTAAGAACTTTTCTAGATAAGAACCGGGTGTTCAAGATTTTTTTTGCCTCTTCTTAAGAACCATTTTCTACTTAAGAACCCGAGCCCATAAAAATTTCCCAGGAAATTTGAGTGGCACGAAGGCCCAACCAGTTTCCTGCCATTCCCCCTTTAATCCCGGCCATCTCGGACTTTTCTGGACCGCCAGAGGAGCCTTTCGGTGATGCTAAAGGAGGCTTTGGCAGTCCAGAATGAACAAAGCATTTTTCTTTCTCTGGACGCTTGGAGAGGGAATAAACCTCTGCCAGTGCCCAGAGATAAGAAACGTGCCCTTTGCTCTAGGCAGCGATTGTCCTCCTCCACGTCTTCCTCCTCCTCCTCCTCCCACCCAAATTCCGAGCTTTCATTTCTTTCCTAATGGGTTTGCATGCATTATTTGCTTTTACATTGATTCCTATGGGAAAAATTGCTTCTACTTACAGACTTTTCTACTTACGAATCTGGTCACGGAACGAATTAAATTCTTAAGTAGAGGTACCACTGTAATCTCGATGTTCTTGATTAACTGTTACTTGAGAAAGGTCTATACTTCAATTTAGTAAGGCTGTGTTTAAAAATGATTACCAAATAGTTAGACCTATTAACAAAACAAGCTGTCAAATGTAACAGTAAATAACGAACAGGTGGAAGATCTGGTTGAGGGACATGCAGAAAACCAAGTTATAAGAGTTAAATCTCTGCAGGAAGTTGTGTTCTTTTTGGAAGCAGAAGATGCTTGCTTAGCCCAAAAACGTTTCTGCTCTACCAGAAACATTGTGGAGACAAAGTGAAACCATTTCCTTCCTCAATATTTAATTTAGTAACAGTTTAGCAACATAACATGAAACCCAATTAGCTCTTTCCATGTCTTATTTGACTTCTTCCAAGGTGGAGGAGAAAAAAAAAGAATTGTGTGGCTTGATTTTAAAAGCCGACTTGCAGGAATGAAGGAACTGCAGACTTTAGAAGGTTAACGGCTTTTTATTGCAACAGAGCAAAAGGTAACGGTTAGAGGAATATAACAAGACAACAACATGACCGTGCCCGGCAGCTATTTATACACGTCACTGCCAGGCTCAGCCAACCAATCAACTTACAGTGTTTTCCTGCTCAAAGAATATGGGGCGGGTACAAGGCCTAACTGTCCTCTGGATACAACACCGATCGTGACTGAGAAGGCCCAATGCTGGTTGGGAATTGACAAAACTGGCCTGGTTAGGATTCAACTCAGGAGTGGGTTCCTCCCAGTTCAGACCAGTTCACCCGAACTGGTAGCGGCTTGCTGGTGACTTCACGATGACATCACCGATCCGATTCGTGGGTGCCACCATCTTTTTAATTTTTAAAAAACTTATTTTTTTTTCTTCTGACCATGTGCAGAAGCTTAGTTTCTGGCACTGTGCATGAAGTCGCCATCTTGGTTTTAGCTTTAAAAAAATATTTTAAAGAATTTTTGGCACTCCGCATGCATGTGCCCACGAGGCACACCCATGCAGTGTGGGAGGAAGTGAACGGGCAGTGAGGTGAGTTAGAATCCACACTTGATTCAACTCATCGACTTTACAAACAAGTTATGTCATGGCCTGAGGCCACACATTCAAGTGAAGGTTTCTATTTTAAGTGTTGTTCTTACTGTTCCTGAGAAGAAACCCCAGGAGAAGCTGGCTGGTCCACTAGCCAAGTGAGTCACCTACCTTGGGCGGCGAACATTTTGAATGGGATGAGATCTTCTCTCAATTCCATTCCTCCTGAGCCATTTCCAACTTCCCAAACCAGCATCCAATGGTACATGGCATGCTTATTTGGCCTACCTGGGATGTTTCATCAAATCCCCTCTTTCTGGCATTACAGCCAATGGGGAAGGAGCCAAATAATTTAGGCTGCATATTTTAGCTTGTATCACAGATGCATTATTATTATTATTATTATTATTATTATTATTATTATTATTATTATTATTTATTTTTTATTATTATTATTATTATTATTCAATACAACACAGCAAACAAGATCACTATGCTGGATTTCGTATTTCACCACCAGTCGGGCGCTTCCCAAGCACCTAGGACTGCGTGATGTAGCGGCGAATTATGTTTGCCGATCCCAGTAAAGTGGCCTTTTGCAATTGACAGATGGAGATTTTGTCAATTCCAATGGTTTTCAAATGTCTGCTGAGATCCTTTGGCACTGCGCCCAGCGTGTCAAGTACCACTGGGACCACTTTCACGGGCTTATGCCAGAGTCATTGCAGCTCGATTTTTAGATCTTCGTATTTCACTAATTTCTCTAGCTGCTTCTCCTCAATTCTGCTGTCTTCTGGGATTATGATGTCGATGATCCATACTTTCTTTTTCTCCACGATCACAAGGTCTGGTGTGTTATGCTTCAGAATTCAGTCAGTCTGAAGTCAGAAGTCCCACAGTAGTTTTGCTTGCTCATTTTCAACTACTTTTTCGGGCTTATGATCCCACCAGTTCTTTGCCACTGGTAAATGGTAGTTCCGGCACAAGTTCCAGGGGATCATCTGTGCCACAGCATCATGTCTATGCTTGTAGTCAGTCTGTGTGATCTTTTGGCAGCAGCTGAGTATGTGATCGGTTGTTTCATCTGTTTCTTTACAGAGTCTGCACTTTGGATTGTCTGTTGATTTTTCAATTCTGGCTTTCACAGCATTTGTTCTAATGACCTGTTCTTGTGCCACCAGTATTAGTCCTTCTGTCTCCTTTTTGAGTGTTCCACTTGTAAGCCATGACCAGGTCTTTTCCTTATCCACTTTGCCTTCAATATTATTATTATTATTATTATTATTATTATTATTATTATTATTATTATTATTATTTAGATTTGTATGTCGCCCTTCTCCGAGGACTCGGGGCGGCTTTGCTTTTGTCCTTGGGTCTTTTGATGGAAGGAGATTAGTGGGGCCAAGTGCCTCAATGATCTAGATCAGTGATGGCAAACCTATGGCACGGGTGCCAGAGATGGCACGCAGAGCCATATATGCTGGCACGCTAGCTGTTATCCTAGCTCAGCTCCAGTATGCATGTGAGTGCTCCCAAAAAATATTCTTTTAAAAAAATGATTTTAAAAAAAAAGATGGCAGTGCCCACGGACCGGCACCAACTGAACTGGTTTCTGTGACATCATCGTGACATCATCAGCAGGTTGCTATTGGTTGAGGGAAACTGGTTTGAACTGGGAAGAACCTACCTCTGGTGTAGTACTTAAAGTATTTTAGTTCATAGAAGCTCAATAAAATAACCTGGGGTTACTAAGCTTTCTCTACTTCATAGTTTGTGGGAGTGGGGGAGAATGGAGGAGATAAATTTAACTGTAGTTTGTAGCTCCTGTATGTAAAGAGGGATATAAATCAAAAGAACAGGCCCTCATTCAAAATATGGCCCCTCCTCTTTCAGGCAGCCCCTCAAATATTGGAAGACTGCTATCATGTCTCCCCTGGTCCTTCGCTTCACTAGACTAGCCAGGCCCAGTTCTTGTAACTGATCTTCGTATGTTTTGGTTTCCAGCCCCCTAATCTTCCAGGTTGCCCTCCTCTGCATTTTCTCTAGAGTCCTGGTTCTCAACGTGGGCCCCACACCCCACAGGGGGGCAATTTAATTTTTAATAGGGGCAATTGTCCTATTGTCTCTCCTATTTACAGTTGACCTATCCAGATTCCTAAAAGGTCAGTAAGGGCCAAGTACAAGTGCACTAGAGTGCCTTTCATCCCCTGTCCTATTGCTCTCCTATATCTCTTATACCTTTCTTCCATTCCTATATCTCTTCTTCTATTCTTTCATTGATATATTCTATTACTATATCTTCTTTTCTATTCTTTCAGATATATTTTACTATGAGTATCTCCTCTATACAAGGACAGAAACACCAGCCTGAAGATGATGAGTGGGACCGAGTGTTCGCCTTAGAACAGTGATGGCGAACCTATGACACGCGTGTCAGCACTGACACGTGTAGCCATTTTTAGTGACACGCGGCCACCGGAGAAACCTTCGGAGAGAATGCGCCAAACGCACGCGATGCGAGCAAAAAAAAAAAAAGCCTCCTCACTCTCACCCCTCCCTCCTGTTTAACCTTCATTGCTGCTTGGAGAAGCCCGCGTCTCCTTCGCCTCCCCCCCACCCAGCCTGGGAAGGAAAAAGCTGGCAGAGCGCAAGCGCAGGTTCTTAAAGGATCCGCGTTGTTGATTTCCGAGCAGCAAAAAAAAAAAAAGGACATGCGAAGAGCGAGAATAGGAGCCCGGCCCGGCTGGAGCTTCCCTGGCGGTGATGGCACGTGAGCTTTTGGGGCCCGGTGGGAGGGCGCCAGCCATTGTGTGCCCGCACAGCCATTAGGAACCCCCTCCCCCGGCAGAAATTTTTGAAGTGGCGCAAAGCCACGCAGTCCTGAATCGCTCCCTTCTCCGGCCAGCAAAGTCGGCTGCCCAGGAAAGTGCCGCATTTGAAAAGCGCGCGTTTAAAAATCGTGCCACTTTCCCTGGCAGCCGGCTTGCTGGCCGGAGAAGCGAGCGATCCGGGACTGCCTGGCTTTGCGCCGTGATGACAACAACGGCGCCATGGTGGCCTTCAAGCGTCGCCCTTCGTGGCGCCCAACCACCCATTCCTCAGGTAGATGTCTGGCGCGCTACCGGGAGGCGGAGGCGGCGCGTGGCCAGGCGCTGAGCTCCATGGACACCTGGGAGGGCAAAGGGGTGAATGTGGCTGCTGCCTCTTAGGCGGAGGCGAAGGCAAAGTCTGCGCTGGGGCCATGCAGGGACGCTGATCCAGGGGGCCACGGACCGGCAAGCCGCCCTCCACTCTCTCTCCACTCTCCCTCTCTCTTTCTCTCTCTGTTGCTGCCGTGGTGCACGAGAAAGAGAGAGAGAGAAAGGAGGAGAGAGAATAAGAGAGAAAGAGAGAGAGAAGGCAAGAGAGAGAGAGAGAGAAAGCAAGGGAGAGAGAGAGAGAAAGAGTGTGTGTGTGAGAGAGGAAGAGAGAGAGAGAAAGAGAAAGAAAGCAAGAGAGAGACAAAAAGAGAAAGAGAGAAGGAAAGTAAGAGAGAAAAAGAGAGAGAAAGCAAGAGAGAGAGAGAAAGCAAGAAAGAGAGGAACAGAGAGAGAAAGAAAGAGAAAGAAAGCAAGAAAGAGAGAAAAAGAGAGAAGGAAAGTAAGAGAGAGAAAGCAAGAAAGAGAGAAAGCAAGGGAGAGAAAGAAAGCAAGAAATAGAGAAAGGGAGGAAGAGAGAGAGAGAAAGAGAAAGAAAGCAAGAGAGAAAGAGAGAAGGAAAGCAAGAGAGAGAGAAAGAGAGAGAAAGAAAGAGAGAGAAAGAAAGCAAGGAAGAGAGAAAGAAAGAGAGAAAGAAAGCAAGAGAGAGAGAGAAAGAAAGCAAAAGAGAAAGAGAAGGAAAGCAAGAGAGAGTGAGAGTGAGAAAGAGAGAATAAAAGAGAGATAGCAAGAGAGACAGAGAAAGAGAGAGAGAGAGAGAAAGCAAGAGAGAAAGAGGAAAGGAGGGAGAAAGAGCAAAAAAGAGAGGAAGGAAGAAAGAAAGAGGGATGGAGAGAGAAGGGGAAAGAAAGAGGGAGAGAGAGAGAAATAGGGTGAAAGGGAGGAAAAGAGGGGGGTTTTGTCCAAACTTTTTTTCTCAAGGTGACACACCACCCGAGTTATGCTTGGTTTTTTGACGAATTTTGACACACCAAGCTCAAAAGGTTGCCCATCACTGCCTTAGAACAAGGACAGAAACACCAGCCTGAAGATGATGAGTGGGACCTCGTCGAAACATCGCCAGAAATTTCCAAATCCTATACGGGAAGAAACCCAAATATACCAAGACCGTCATACCTGTACCCGTGAAAATCTACGAAAACAAATATATATATATATACCCACTAAAACTCTCATTGTGTATTGGAGGAAGTAAATAAATAAAATAAATATCCCATGTATCTTCTGTTCTATCCCTATATCTTTCTTCTACTCTCTCGTTGAATTATTTCATCCTACATTCTCTCTTCTATTCTTTCTCTAATTCTATTTCCTTGAAGGTGTCCTCTATTACCTTCATTGTGTATTATTGTGTATTGGACTAAATAAATAAGTAAGTAAACAAACAAACAAATAAATAAATAAATAAATAAAATAAAAATTGGAACCTTATTTAAACCAAGTTAATGGCCTTTTTAGGCTTCTTCCACATGAATAAGAGTTCACTTTTTGAATAGTAAGACTTATATGTCACAGGGTGGGCCATGAGGATTTTAGAGATGCTTAGGTGGGATATGGGCAAAAAAAGCTTGGGAACCACCGTGCTAGAGTCTTGACTCGGTTCAGTTGGTGCTCGTCCATGGGCGCCGCCATCTTGGATTTTGCTTCTGTGCCCACAAAACGTGCACTTCCATTGCGATGCGAACCGGTGGGGAAGGTTAGTAGAAACCACCCTTTAATCATCTTAGTTTCTCTTTCCTGCACTTTCCCCAAAGCTACATTTTTGTTTTGGTAATGGGGTAACCAAACTGGATCCAGAATTCCAGTTGGTGTGGTTTTACTAAGGTGTTATAAAGCGGTTGTAATATTTCCTGGGATTTTGATTCTACGCCTCTGTTTATACGGTACAAGTTGCAGCCTTTCTAAGCGTGTTGCTATGTCTAATTTCTAGTTAAAATTAAAATTATGTTACCCATGACTAAGTACTACTGCAGCTAATGGGGCTTAAGTTAGTCACTGTGACTAATGTTCTCATTGCTTTCAGTAGTCCTTTTTATGAATCACTTCGGCGCAAAGGTAGTGGCCCCAATCGGAGAGGAGCAAGGGCCCTTTGCATTTCCACATTGTCAGATTCCAGAGCAAGCTCAACATTAATTAGAGAAGTTGGGTATTTCCTCCAGTGAGTAAGACATCCTCCATTCAGGTCCAGAAAGAACCTTACAAGGCAGTTTTGTAACTATAAGAAAAAATGGTTAGCTAACAAGGCAATTTTGCAGAATTTTCTATGGAACTACAAATATCAAAGTTCCAGGTAACATCCAAATTAATTTAAATTAACTTTGAGGAATACCTTGACTTGGACTCTGATTTAAAAGTCAATCCTGGCACCTAAACTGGGGAACTCGAATCTGAGCTTCCCACACAGTTGAAAGTTCACACGCCTTGTTCCCCACCCACAAACTTGTCACATTGCCCACTTAAGTTGTGCCAGCATGGCAACTCCTCCTTCCGCTTCCACCCAGGTAGTGGACATATGATGGCCTTGAACTTCTTGAAAGAAGATTTGTGGCTGCATCTGCTCTCTCATGAAATCACACCTCCCAAGTTCCCATAAACATCAGGCCTTCTACAGAGAGTGTGACAAGCCGTTGATTTATCACCAACTTCTGCAATGGCTTGACAACAGGGCTGATGGGTTCCCGGCAATGGTGAAATTCATTTTTTTTTAAAATGTCTATTCTGTCAACGTGGTTTAGTGGTGTGGTATGGCTTGGTGGCCATGGCTTGGTTGGGGTGCCAAGGGAAGGATGCTGCAAAATCCCTATTCCCTTCCCACTCTGGGGCCAGCCATAGGTGGAATTTGCTGGTTCTCTGAACTACTCAAAAGTTCCACTACTGGTTCTCTAGAACCTGTCAGAACCTCCTGGATTTCACCCGATTCCCAGTGGTAGAAATCTCTGGTTTTCTCTGATCTCCTTCATGTTTTTCTCATCTAGTTAAAGTCAAGGAACCACAACTTCCTTTATAATTTCAGCAGAGCTTAGAAAAGGGTTTGCACCAACACTTCTTTCTCCCCGTCATGGTTAGGTTGCTTTTTACTCTCTGCAACAAAAGAGAATTGCTTAATGTGAAATTTCCTGGTCAAAGGCAGCCTTCAACAGAGAAATGAGAGGAAGCCTCCTATCCTCTCGTCTTGCCTGTGAATGTCCAACAAGGCCAGACCAGAACAAGAAACACAAGTAGTCTTCAACTTACAACAGTTCGTTTAATGATTGTTTGAAGTTGCCACGGCACTGAGAATTGGTCTATGACTGTTTTTCCCACTTTCATCCATTGTAGCACCCCCGTGGTCTTGTGACCAAAATTCAGGCACTGAGTAACTGGCAGGTATTGAGGACCACAATGGCTTTCTTCTAAAGGCAGCAAAAGAGATGCACAGTCTACTGGTTTCTACGCCGGTGCCTCAGTCCTGACATCGAACCTTCCATGCATGCATACGTAAAAGTGTTCGGAAACTTCAGATCGTGCAGAATGCAGCTGCGAGAGAAATAATGGGCTTTCCCAAAAATGCCCATGTAACGCCAACACTCCATAGTCTGCATTGGTTGCCGATCAGTTTCCGGTCACAATTCAAAGTGTTGGTTATCACCTATAAAGCCCTTCATAGCACCGGACCAGGGTATCTACGAGACCGCCTTCTGCCGCACGAATCCCAGTGACCAGTTAGGTCCCACAGAGTGGGCCTTCTCCGGGTCCCGTCAACAAAACAATGTCGTTTGGCAGGGCCCAGGGGAAGAGCCTTCTCTGTGGCGGCCCCGGCCCTCTGGAACCAACACCCCCTGGAGATTAGAATTGCCCCCACCCTCCTTGCCTTTCGTAAAATCCTTAAAACCCACCTCTGTCGTCAAGCGTGGGGGAACTGAGACATCTCCCCCTGCCTATGTAGTCCTAGTGCATGATATGACTGTATGCATGTTTTTTATATTGGGGTTCATTGCTTTTAGATTTTTAAATGTATAATTGCTATCTTAGATTTTAATTATTAGATTTGTCAGTACAGTGATCCCTCTATTATCGCAAGGGTTCCGTTCCAAGACCCCTCGCGATAATCGATTTTTCGGGATGTAGTGGTGCGGAAGTAAAAACACCATCTGCGCATGCGCGCCCCTTTTTTCATGGCCGCGCATGCGCAGATGGTGTTTTTACTTCCGCACCTGGGAAGACCCAGCAGCTGAGGAGCTGCCTGCCTGCCCACTTGTCTGCCGCTTTTCCGCTTGTCCGTCCGCCGCTTGTCCGTCCGCCGCTTGTCCGCCGCTTTTCCGCTTGTCCGTCCGCCGCTTGTCCGTCCGCCGCTTGTCCACCGCTTTTCTGCTTGTCCGGCCACCGCTTTTCCACCCGCCGCTTGTCTGCCGCTTGTCCGCTTGTCCGCCCGCCGCTTGTCCGCCGCTTGTCCGCTTTTCCGGCCGCCGCTTTTCCGGCCGCCACTTTTCCAGCCGCCGCTTGTCCGGCCGCCGCTTGTCCGCCGCTCTGGGAGTTGAAGACCCAGGGAAGGTTCCTTCGGCCGCCCAGCAGCTGATCTGCTCGGCAGCGCAGTAGCAGCGAGGAGCCGAAGATGGGGTTTCCCCGTTGCCCACGATTTATTTATTTATTTATTTTTTAGATTTTTATGCCGCCCTTCTCCTTAGACTCAGGGCGGCTTACAACATGTTAGCAATAGCACTTTTTAACAGAGCCAGCATATTGCCCCCACAATCCGGATCCTCATTTTAGCCACCTCGGAAGGATGGAAGGTTGACACTTCTATATACATGCCAACGCATAATATACATGCCAACGCATATGCCTGCAAGGTTGGTGAACAACAGCCTAGATTGTATCACACTTGTTAGAACATTTCTCGAAAGGCATTTGTTTGCATAAGGAGGGAAGGTAATTGGATAATACGTTTCTTTTATTTTTTACTAATACCTTGCATATGAATATTAGCATAGCTAATGTTTCTTCTTATTTTTTCTTGTTACTAGTATCATGTATATGAATATTATTATATCCTTACATATCTCCAATACATACTTGAGAAAACAAACAAAGAAATAGATAAATATATTCAATTCTGCACGAATAATTCCGTTTTATCTCCCCATGACAACCACAGCCTACATCGTCACATGAAAAACGGGTGATGAAAAAAATTCCTGAATCAGGCCTTTGGCATGGTTTACTCAGAGCACAGCGACCCATCTAGCTATGGCAACATTAAAAAAACGAACGATAATCACACGAGATAATCTTTTTTTTTTTTTTTTTAAAGAGCTCTACAAATTATATTGTTGGCTAATGCTTTTCTCAGCACCAGATAAAATGTTACGGAAATGATTCTTCAAAATTATTCACTAGGCCAGTGATGACGAACCTTTTTTGGTTTGTGTGCCAAAAGGTGGGGGAGCATGGGAGGGGGAAGTCATGTGCCTGTGTGCCCACACCCATATTTCCATATAGCCCCTTGCATATGAGTATGACCACCCGCCACTCCCAAAATGTGATAACACACCCGTTTTTTGCTCTCCCTAAGCTTCAGAGCCTTTCTAAGAGCCTGAGGAGGACAAAAACTGCCTCTCCCCCTGGAAGCCTTCTGGAGGCAGAAAATGGCCTATTTGCCAACTTCCGGTTGGACTGGAAGGCCTGTTTTTTCGCTCTCCCCAAGCTCCAGAGCCTTTTTAGGACCCTGGGGAGGGCAAAAATGGCGTTCCTCACCCCTCCGGAGGCTTGCAATGACCCATTTCAAGTTGTGAAATGGACCATTTGTGGTCTCCAGAGGGGTAGGGAAGGGCATTTTTGTCTTCTCCAGGCACCTAGGAAGGTTCTGGAGCTTGGTGAGAGCAAAAAAACAGGTCTTTCCCACCCCTTCCAGAGCCTAGAAATAGCCTTTTCCTCCAAATCCCAGTGGGCCCAGAAGGCCCAAAAATCATGTCCTGCGTGTTACTATTGGTTATTTCGATTATTTTTTGTGTTCCAACCATTTATATCAACTCTCCCAAATTCTGTAAAATTCTTTATCTTTTTATTCTGTAAATTTCATTGTCAATTTATACATCTCTGCACATTCTAGTATAGTGTTTGTAGGGATTATGTCTGTTTTCCAAAATTGTGCATATAAGATTCTAGCAGCTGCTATGATATGTAATATGAGATATTGAAGGTTTGGCCAAAATGATTCCCCATTTATCACCTAAATGCTGGAAATGTAAACAAGAAACCAGGACATACTATTATATGTAATATTATATCGTAAGCTCCTCAAAACCCACCTCTGCAGTCAGGCATGGGGGAATTAAGATAATATTTCCCCCTAGGCTTCTACAATTTATGCATGGTATGTTTGTATGTATGATTGGTTTTTATAACAAGGGTTTTTAGCTGTTGTAGTACAGTATTGGATTTTTTACATTCTGTTTTTTGTCACTGTTGTTAGCCGCCCCGAGTCCATGGAGAGGGGCGGCATACAAATCCAATCAATCAATCAATCAATCAATCAATAAATAAATAAATATGTGGTGGAAGTATTGGAAAAAAAATACAAAAATGGGTCGAGGAAATAACTAAACAGACTGTATATAGAACTCAAACCAGAAACCTTTCTATTAAGAATATTTAGAACAAAAATAAATAAAAACCTGCCAGTTACTTTTTATTAACACGCTGTGACGCTAAGGAGTTACGCATGCTACATAAATTGTTAAGCTTAAGTGTCAATATATCAAGCCAGATCTCGTAACTACTCATTAAGTTTCAGGCTTTAACTGTCAATTTATCAAGTCTGATCAGTTTTGCAGCGGATATCCAGCTATTAGTTTTAGATAGCTGGCTGTCCAGACGGCTCTTAAAAACCTCCAGTAATGAAGCACCCACAACTTCTGGTGGCAAGCTGTTCCGCTGGTTAATTGTCCTCACTGTTAGAAAGTTTCTCATTAATTCTAGGCTGCTTCTCTCCTTGGTTACTTTCCAACCATTGTTTCATGTGCTACCCTCAGGTGCTTTGGAGAATAGGTTGACACACACACACATACTTTCTTTGTAGCAACCCATAACATACTGGAAATCTGCTATAAGATCACCCCTAGTTCTTCTTCTCTCTAGACAGCCAAACAGCCAAATCCTGCAGCTGTTCTTCATATATTTTTGCCTCCAGGCCCTTAATCATCTTAGTTGCTCTTCTCTCCTCTTCTTCCAAAGTCTCAACAATTTTTTTGTAATGTGGTGACCAAAACTAAATGCAGTATTCGTGGTGTATAGAAGCATAAATTAAAATATTTTAAGCAAGATTTTTTAGATATACAGTGGTACCTCTACCTAAGAATTCCTCTACTTACGAACTTTTCTAGATAAGAACTGGGTGTTCAATATTTTTTTTGCCTTTTCTCAAGAACCATTTTACATTTACAAACCTGAGCCTCTGAAATTGTAACCGGAAAAGGCAGGGAGAAACCTCCGTGGTGCCTCTTGAGGAATCTCCTGGGAGGAAACAGGGCCGGAAAAAGTGGGGAGAAACCTCTGTGGGGTCTCTCGTGGAATCTCCTGGGAGGAAACAGGGCCGGAAAAGGCAGGGAGAAGCCTCTGTGGGGTCTCTCTAGGAATCTCCTGGAAACAGGAAACAGGGCCTCCACCCTCCCTGTGGTTTCTTTATTTATTTATTAGATTTGTATGCCACCCCTCTCCGTAGACTCAATGGTTTCCCCAATGACACACAGTATTTGCTTTTACATTGATTCCTATGGGAAAAATTGCTTCTTCTTACAAACTTTTCTACATAAGAACCTGGTCACGGAATGGATTAAGTTCGTAAGTAGAGGTACCACTGTAATTGCAGCTAGGTAGTTTGGAACAGCTCATCTTTCTTACTCTATGGTTCATTATGTAAAAAAGATTCCCCCCCTCTTTTGTAAAATAGCAACACAGTTTTACACTATAGCCGTGCAGTGTGTGTGTGTATTTGTGTGTTTGTATGTGTGTGTGTGTATGAAATGAATAATTAATGGCTTTAAAATATATATAAATGGCAATGCTTTAAAATATTTTTAAAGATATGAATACAGTTAGGTAGGAAGAATGAAGTCTGTTTTAGTCAATTATACTATATTAAAATTTAAGTCCTCCCCCCTTTATATAATAGTAATACAATCTAACTGTGCAATTCATTACATATGAGGTTTTTTGAAAGACAAATTTCAGAGGTTTTTAATAGTTGTTTTTCCTTTCACGATCAGAAAAATAAAAACTGTGTGGCGTGATCAGAAGCAACGAGAGGTATAACATTTTTGATAGCCTCACACTATTCCTTTAAATCACATGGCGAATATTTCAGCTTTTATTGCCAGGAGTGTCTCATCAATCATTTATGTTTATTGCCAGGAGTGTCACATTGATCCATGGTCATTAAAGATATAGTGCTGCTATATATGTTATATGCTGCTATATTTTTCAACTCCTATGTTCTACTAAATGGGTAACCTTGTGGGGAGGGCTGCTGGGGGTTCGGGAGAACCTCTAGCTCAGTGGTTCTCAACCGGGGGGGTGTTGGATCCCTTTGGGGGTCGAACAACTGTTTCACAGGGGTCGCCTAAGGCCATGGGAAAAGACAAATTTCCCATGGTGTTAGGAATGAAAGCTTCTATTCTGGTGCCTTGGAACATATTTTTACAATCCGACCAATCAGGCGCTTACGGTGGGGGTATCCCTCTGATCTTCCTGCCAATCAGCTCCATTGGGAGAACTGATGCTAGACTTGGTGGTCACCACAACATGAGGAACTGTATAAAGGGCTCGCGATATTAGAAAGGTTGAGAACCACTGCTCTAGCTAATATCCCATGCAGTTTAGAGAGTCCTCGAATCCCATTCCTGGCTGGACCCACCAACCTCACCCTACCATCCCCACGCACCTCGTTTTGGATGTAGGTAAATGCAGGGCATGTGTGGAGGCTCCGGGAGAGCAAAAACAGGCCTACCGGAGGTTCAGGAAGTCCAGAGGGCCTCCGGAGCCTGGAGAGGAAAAAACACCCCCACCCCCACTCCCGCTGTGGTGCAGCAGGCTGACTAAGCCACGCCCCTCTTGGCCAGCAACCGGGCAGATAACCCCTTGCTAAAATATTGGAAGCCTATGCCTGTGGGTAAGTAATACGAATCCTGTACATGTGGTTCCCTATTTACAACAATTCATTTAATGACTTGTTTGGCCTAAAATGACTTGTGGCTATTTTTCACACTTACAACTATTGGAGCATTCCCATGGTCACATGACTTGGTGGGCGTGGCAAGGGAAGGATATTGTAAAATCTCCCTTCACTCCTGATCAGCTGGGACTCGAGAGGCAGAGAATAGATGGAGGCGGGGCCAGTCAGAGGTGGTATTTACCGGTTCTCCAAACTATTCAAAATTTCCGCTACCGGTTCTCCAGAATTGGTTAGAACCTACTGTAACCCACCCCTGGTTTGTTTGTTTGTTTGTTGGTTGGTTGGTTGGTTGGTTGGTTGGTTGCCTATCTATCTATCTATCTATCTATCTATCTATCTATCTATCTATCTATCTATCTATCTATCTATCTATCTATCTGCCATTTATTTATTTATTTGTGATATTTATATTCCGCCCCACTCCAACAGGACTCTGGGTGGCTAACAATAATCACAGCAACTAAAAACAATATAAACCTCCCCCCCCCCGCCATGTAAGCAAGACCATTTTCTGCTTTACGTATCCCAGCGTCCGGTCAGGACCCAGAGTCGGCCTTCTCCGGTCCCGTCAGCTAGACAATGCCGACTGGCGGGACCTAGGGGAAGAGTCTTCTCTGTGGTGGCCCCGGCCCAGTGATGGGCTACCAAAAATTTTACTACCACACTGTGGGCGTGGCTTATGCATTTTGTTTCAACATCTTTCAGTGCAAATTGGGTGCTCTAGGGTGGACCTCCAAATTTTGCTACCTAACCGTACCCATAGGAGCCCATCACTGCCCCGGCCTTATGGAACAATATCCCTCCAGAGATCCACACTGCCCTCACACTCTCGGCCTTCCGTAAGGCTCTGAAGACCCACCTTTGCAGACAGGCTTGGGGTCAATGAACCTCTAATATCTAGCCCGGCCAATGAATGAATGCATGTATGGATGTGACCGATTGATTTTTAGCCCGGGGTTTTAGGGTAGTATTTAATGTAGATTTCTAACACGTTGTGCATAAATTTGCTGTAAGCTGCCCTGAGTCTCAGGAGAAGGGTGTTATGTTTATACTTTAAAATGGTGTTATGTTTGCAAGCTGTATAATAAAGGTGATAGCTGATTGGAGCAGGGCAACCAATAAGAAGCCTGCTAGCACAACCAATGGGAAGCCTGGGCGCGACCAATGAGGAGCCTCCGGGCTCAGCCAATAGGAAGCTCCAGCGCAAAGTCTTGAAACATTGTCACCAATCCCTGTGCTAGTAACAATGTATATAAGGTGCGGGTTTTGCCACTTGTTTCCCAAGTCACTTCCTACCAGCGAGCTAGTCACTTCAACTGTTCCTGAATGCAAATAAAGAGCTGTTAACCTTTCCCGAGCCTCCAGCCTCTGATTTTTATTTATTTATTATTTATTTATTTATTAATAGAGTTGAAAGGGACCGTTAGGTCATCGAGTCCAACCCCCTGCCTGAGCAGGAAACCCTACAGCACCCCAGCCAAATGGAAGTCCAATCTCCTCTTGAAGGTGTCCAGAGTTGGGGAGTTCACCACCTCCCCTGGCAGGCAGTTCCATTGGTTGATCGCTCTGACCGTCAGGAAGTTCTTCCTTATTTCCAGGTTGAATCTCTCCTTGGTCAGCTTCCAACCATTGTTCCTCGTCCGGCCCTCTGGTGCCCTGGGGAATAAAGAGACCCCCTCCTCACCGTGGCAACCCCTCAAGTATCTGTAAACTGCTATCATGTCCCCTCTAGACCTTCTTTTTTCTAGGCTGTCTATGCCCAGTTCTCTCAATCTCTCTTCGTAAGTCTTGGTTTCGAGTCCCCTAATCATTTTGGTTGCTCTTTTTTGCACCTTCTCCAGAGTTTCGATTAAATTAATTAATTAATTAATTAATTAATTTCACCCCTACCATAAATCATTCCACACACCCACACACCCTATATAAAAAATAATCTAAAAGGGTTTCCAGGCAGCAAATAAACAATGTTTTCTCTTATCAAGGAAGTCAATTTAGCCATCTCAGCAAGTTCCATGTCTTCACCAACCATCCCCTCCATTGTGGGTAATGCTGATGTGGTTTCCCCCCCGCCCCCATTTTTGCGCGCATCTATTTTTAATAGCCTGCCTATTCATGAGCAAACTCAGATGGTGCTATATATGGGAGTTGGGGGCAGAATAGGAAACTCACACGAAACATTCCTTTCACAAGCTTCCCACCTTTACTTTCCCAGTCTCTATGAATGCTATCGATGTGTTTATCTCTGGGCTAAGCCCCTGCCAAGGGCATTCTCCCCTTGACATAAATCCTGCTTCTTCTTCTCAAAGCCAGGGGGCCTGTCTCCCCTCCACCTGGTTGATTCTGCATGTGATGTCATTTAATTGCTCTAACCTGTGAGCTCACACTCCTTCTCAAGGTAAACAATGCATTTCCTGTTGGGAAACCCCATTCCAGGTTGTGATAAGGCAAGAATCTCTCCCCCCCCCCTCGGGCCAGCTGCATTCTCAACCTACAGAACTCTCCGTGACATGAAATGGCTCTTTGCCAGGCAGTTTTAAAACTGCCCTCTAGGACAGTGTTTCCCAACCTTGGCAACTTGAAGGTAATTGGACTTCAACTCCCAGAATTCCCCAGCCAGCAAATGCTGGCTGGGGAATTCTGGGAGTTGAAGTCCAGATATCTTCAAGTTGAGAGCTCTAGGACATGACATTATTCTGGATTTTCGTCCGCTGGATTCATCTCCTCTCTCTTTTTTTTTCTTTTCTTCTCTTTCTCTCTCTCTCACTTTCTCTCCCTCTCCTTTCTTTTCTCTATCTCCTTCCTTCTCTTTTTCTCCTTCCTTTTCACTCTTTCTCTCCTTCCTTTTCTCTCTCTCTGTCTCCTCCCTTTTCTCTGTCTCCTTTTTGTCTGTCTCTTACCTTTTCTTTCTCTTTATCCTTCCTTTCCTCTCTCCCTCCTTTTCTCTCTCTCACCTTCCGTTCTCTCTCCTTCCTTTTCTTTCTCTTTCTTCTTCCTTTTCTTTCTCTGTCTCCCTCCTTTTATTATTGTTGTGAGCTGTCCTGAGTCTTCAGAGAGGAGCAGCATACAAATCTAATAAATAAATATTTGTTTGTTTGTTTATTTGTTTATTTATTATTTATTTATTAGATTTGTATGCCGCCCCTCTCCGCAGACTCGGGGCAGCTCACAACAATAACAAAAAACAATGTATCACAAATCTAATATTAAAAAGTCTCTAAAAACCCCTTATTTAAAAAACAACACCCACACAGACATACCATTCATAAATTATATAGGCCAGGGGGAGATGTCTCAGTTCCCCCATGCCTCATGGCAGAGGTGGGTTTTAAGAAGTTTGCGAAAGGCAAAGAGGGTGGGGCCAATCCTAATCTTTGGGGGAGCTGGTTCCAGAGGGTCGGGGCCGCCACAGAGAAGGCTCTTCCCCTGGGTCCCGCCAGATGACATTGTTTAGTCGACGGGACCCGGAGAAGGCCAACTCTGTGGGACCTAACTGGTTGCTGGGATTCGTGCGGCAGAAGGCGGTCCTGGAGATATTCTAGTCCGATGCCATGAAGGGCTTTATAGGTCATAACCAACACTTTGAATTGTGACCGGGAACTGATCGGCAACCAATGCAGACCGCAGAGTGTTGGTGTAACATGGACATATTTGGGAAAGCCCATGATTGCTCTCGCAGCTGCATTCTGCACAATTTGAAGTTTCCGAACACTTTTCAAATGTTGCCCCATGTAGAGAGTGTTAGAGTAGTCGTACCTTGAAGTGATGAGGGCATGAGTAACTGTGAGCAGTGACTCCCGGTCCAGATAGGGCCGCAACTGGTGCACCAGGTGAACCTGGGCAAACGCCTCCCTCGCCACAGCTGAAAGATGTTTCTCTAATGTAAGCTGTGGAATGAGGAGGACCGTCTCTGAGGGGATCAATACCCCCCCCCCCAGGGTAATAGACGGACAGATGGAATTGTCCTTGGGAGGCAAAACCCACAGCCACTCTGTCTTATCAGGGTTGAGTTTGAGTCTGTTGA
This sequence comes from Erythrolamprus reginae, assembly GCF_031021105.1. NCBI lineage: Eukaryota > Metazoa > Chordata > Lepidosauria > Squamata > Dipsadidae > Erythrolamprus > Erythrolamprus reginae. The sequence goes on along the minus strand of NC_091951.1, from coordinate 34,206,163 downwards.
CACCCATCCAGACCCCAATACCCTCCAGGCACCGGCACATTACTTCCACTGCTTCGTTGACTGGACATGGGGTGGAGATATACAACTTTTTGTATTATTATTATTATTATTATTATTATTATTATTATTATTATTATTCCTTTTCTCTCTTGCACTTTCCTTCTCTCTCTCTCCTTCCTTTTCTCTGTTTTATTTTTCTCTTTCTGTCTCCTTCCTTTTCTCTCTCCCCTTTCCCGTTTTCTCTCCCTCCTTCCTCTTCTCTCTCTCTTGCTTTCCTTCTCTCTCCCCTTCCTTTTCTATTTTCTTTTTCTCTTTCTGTCTCCTTCCTTTTCTCTCTCTGTCTGCTATTCTTCTGTCTCCTTCCTTTTCTCTCTTCTCTTTCTCTCTTTTTCTCCTTCATTTTCTCTTTCCCCTTTCCCTTTTTCTCTGTCTCTCTTTCCTTTCCTCTCTCCCTCTCCTTCCCTTTCTCTCTTTTTCCTTCTCTCCCTCTCTCCTTCCTTTTCTTTCTCTCTTTCCTTGTTGCTCTCTCACTTTTCCGCCCTGCCTCTTTCTTCCACAAATAAAACGGCGCTGCTATTTTTAGATTCCAGATTTCCCAGTCAGGTGGTGATGCAAACCCGGAGTTCAACAACTGCTGGGCGTGTGTAACGCCGAGGGGGACGATCAGAGGCGGAGGAAGAGGCGAGGAGCCGGCCGGGCGGGCGTCCTGGGTGATTCAAACCTGGTTGTCTCCCTGCTTTTCGCTCTCAGTCGCCCTCTAGAAGCCACTGCAGCCGAAGTGGGGAAGAGGAGCGAAGCATGCCGCTTCGTTTTTCAGGGGAAGTCCCGATCTGCTACGGAAGCGCGCCCATTTTAGCGCCACCAGCTGGATTGGGCCCAGTCCCAGTTGGAGCCTCCGCGTGGGCGATTGGAAAAAAGGCCTCAGAGCCCCGGATCGGCCGCAGAAAAGGAACCTACTGCGGGCGCTAAGGGGAATCCCCCTCTGTGGGCAAATCCTGGGAAAACCATCCCACATACAGAAATAGGAGTCTTCACTTCGGGGCTAAGCGGAGGATTGCATCTTTATTTTTTATTTTTTATCATTTTTATTTTATCATCATCATCAGCATTTTATCATCATCACCATTATTTGTTTGTTTGTTTGTTTTGTTTATTTATTTATTTATTTATTTATTTTGTTAACCATATATGAGAGAACAATTTTGAGTATGAACATAGCATATAAACATATAAGTTAATAGAATAGAATAGATTTTTTTTTATTGACCAAGTGTGACTGGAGACACAAGGAATTTGTCTTTGGCGCATATGTGTGTGTGTGTGTGTGTTTGTTTGTTTGTTTTATTTGTAATATTTATATGCCACCCAATTCCAAATGGACTCTGGGCAGCTAACAATAATAAAACAGTATAAAAATATAATTTCCAATCATAACAAGAGTAAAAAAGCAGTATAAAAGTACATTTGATACCCCATTAAAGAAACACCATACATACTCTCAGTCATTCATGGCCGAACCAAGGTGACAATTTAACAGGCCCAGGCCTGCTGGTAAAAGCCAGGTCTTAGCGGCTTTTCATATGCTCTCAGTGTACATACTGAAAACTGCAGAAAAAACAATTGCTGCCAACCTGCCTTCCATTGATGTATACTACATGAGTCAAAAAGAAGGCAGTGAAAATGTTTACTGACCCCTCGCATCCTGGACACAAAGTGTTTCAACTCCTACCCTCAAAACGTCGCTACAGAGCACTGCACACCAAGACAACTAGACACAAAAACAGTTTTTCCCCCGAACTCCATCACTCTACTAAACAAATAATTCCCTCAACACTGTCAAATTATTTACTAAGTCTGCACTACTATTACTACTATTTTTTTCCCATCATTCCTATCACCCATCTCCTCCCACTTATGACTGTATGACTACAACTTGTTGCTTGCATCCTTAAGATTTTTATTAATATCAATTGTTTCCTCATTGCTTATTTGACCCCTATGACAATCATTAAGTGTTGTACCTCATGATTATTGACAAATGTATCTTTTTTCCTTTTATGTACACTAAGAGCATATGCACCAAAGACAAATTCCTTGTGTGTGCAATCACACTTGACCAATAAAGAATTCTATTCTATTATATCTTTGATATAAAAAAAGAAAAGATACATTTAATAGACAATAGAATAGAACAGAATAGAATATAATATAATTCTTTATTGGCCAAGTATGATTGGACACACAAGAAATTTGTTTTTGGTGCATATGCTCTCAGTGTACATAAAAGAAAAGATAAAGTTACACTGAAAAAAACTACTTGCAACCGTTTTTCACACTTATGACAGAGTCAGCATATTGCCCCCAACAATCTGGGTCCTCATTTTACTGATCTCGGCAGGATGGAAATCTGAGTCAACTTTGGCAGATTTGAACTGCCAAATTTCAGTCAGCCAGCAATCAACAGAAGTAGCCTGCAGTACTGCACTCTAACTATTGCACCATCGCAGCTGTTAGTTATAATGTTTTTGGTTTTTCATTGTATGTATAAATTAATTAATTTAAAGCAAAAAATGTTATAAAAATCTACATTTTTACAACCTGAAAACAGATGGTGCCAATTTAAAGATGCTAGATCAGTAACTATTGAATCAAAGTTTGCTTTTTTAAAATTATAATTCCAAGATCATTAAGACCCAGTTCAGGAGGATGCAAATTAATACAGAAGTCAATCATATTATGAACACTATTAGAAGAGGGTCCTTTAATATGTAAACCATAAATTAAATTTAAGATATTACAAAGAATTGGATCTAGACAATTGTTGAGCATAGTCAACAACTAACTGCTCCAGCCCCAAGGTTGTAACAGGATTGTAAAAAGTTACATGTATAGTTCATTTGTTGATTCATTTGAGGCCCAGTTAATTAATGGCAAATTAAAATCACCAAGAAGAACAAAAGGATATGGGCGAGAAACTGCCCAGGTTAATAGTTCAATTAACTTATTCATATGGCTAAGGTGCTCTGTAACATAATAAAAAGCGGACTGTAGTATTTAAAGTCAGGTCGCAAACATTGGACTTAGAAAAAGCGAGCTCAAGAGTAGGGACTTTTTATAAAAAATTGCAACACCTGTGATAGAATAGAATTCTTTATTGGCCAAGTGTGATTGAATACACAGCGATTTGTCCTTGATTTTCACAGTCAACCCAAAAAATATGATAATTATTTCCAGTAAAAGAAGTGTCTAAAAAAGATACATTCAACCAAATCTTGTAAACAAAAATGAGATAAAAAAGATGTATTCAAGAGCAAAATGAACTCAGGCGTTTTGTTTGCAAGACCTCTTGCATTAAATAAATTACACATTAAAGAACTAGGAGTAGGGGAGTGCATACCTAACATTGTTGGGCAGGAGCATGAATATTAGGGCGTGGGCCAATGTTTAATACAGTCAATATGGTAATAGACATATACATCTATTTTGCCTTGTTCCAAACATTTTTTAAACTCTTCACAGAGCTCTCGGGTGCAGATACATTGTAGGATGAACAAATCAGGCCATGAGGTAATTTCTTGTAATTTATGCTGCTTTTGGAAAATGAATTTATCATGGATATGAACTCTCATTTACAGGCTTCACACATGCAAACTACGGCACCAACAAACTGTCATTATTCTTATACAGTGGTCCCTCGACTTGCACGTTCTCGATTAGCGCGAAACGCTGCAACGCGGTTTTTCAAAAAATATTATTTAGAAAATAAAATATTAAAATATTATTTAAAAAAAAATAAAATATTAAAAAATATTTTTTTTTTAATTCTGTTCCCTGAATGGAGACCGCCGGCCGCTCAATCGGGCCGGCAGGGAACAGAATGGAGCCCTCCGCGGCGGGGCTGGTAAGGGGGGGAGCCGAGGGGGGAGCCGAGCCCAGCCCCGTGGCATTCGCTTTCCTCCCGCCGGCAGCCGACTGATCGTGGGCTCCTTCGCAACCTCGGAGAGCTTCCTGGTTTTCGTGAGCTTTCATGCCCCGGAAGCTCTCCGAGGTTGCGAAGGAGCCCACAATCAGTCTCGGCTGCGGGTGGGAGGAAGGCGAATCCCCCGTGGGCTCCGTTACATCTTCCGCTGCCAGCCAGGCCATGCTGGCGGCAGCGGAACAATCGCTGGGTGGAAGGCGTGCTCGGCTCTGCCGCTCCAGCCGCTTTCGGCCGAGCCTCCCCGGCCAAGCAGCCAGGGAAGTCGAGCCAGGCGTGGCGGCGGCAGCGCTGCTTCTCCGGTCGCCCGGTCCTCTCCTGCCTCCTGCGCCGATGTTCCCCGCTGCGACGGAAGGCAGTCGCTTGGCTAGGGAGGCTCGGCCGAAAGCGGCTGGAGCGGCAGAGCCGAGCACGCCTTCCACCCAGGGAGTCCTGCCCTTTCATCCCCGCCGACCACAGGGGCGAGGGGTGGAGATGAAGGGGCAGGACTTCCCGGGCGGAAGGCGTGCTCGGCTCTGCCGCCACGCCTGGCTCGACTTCCCTGGCTGCTTGGCCGGGGAGGCTCGGCCGAAAGCGGCTGGAGCGGCAGAGCCGAGCATGCCTTCCGCCCGGGAAGTCCTGCCCCTTCATCCCCACCCCTCGCCCCTGTGGCCGGCTCATCCAGGGGGGCGTGTGTGGACTGGCAAGCGGCAAGCGGGAAGACCAAGGGAAGGTTCCTTCAGCCGCCCAACACCTGATCCGCTCCGCAGCGCGGCAGCAGCGAGGAGCCGAAGATGGGGTTTCCCCTTTGCCTTTACCCCATCTTCGGCTCCTCGCTGCTTCCGCGCTGCGGAGCAGATCAGCTGTTGGGCGGCTGAAGGAATCTTCCCTTGGTCTTCCCCGCCGCCCACACGCAAACTCCACCATCTGCGCATGTGCGGCCATGAAAAAAATGGCGCACATGCGCAGATGGTGGTTTTACTTCCGCATCCAATATAACGCGGAAATCGGTTAGCGCGGGAGGTCTTGGAACGTAACCCCCGCGCTAACCGAGAGATCACTGTACTTCATGGAAAACATATACAATTTCATTGGGTGTAATGGTGGATGCCTGGAAACTGCTGATAATGCCACACACCCTGGTGATGTGCTCAATTAATCAGAGTCATCCAAATTAGAATAAGATCCCTTTGGGCCATTTTTTTTCTCTTTCAATTGTATCTTTTATGAGGAGCGAGATGTCATGCACAGGTTTAACAGCATCCTGCGATTCAGGCCAGCAATTTAAATCGAATTGGAGAAAATCGATGGTTCACTACTCTGCATCCTTTCCTTTTCTTCCAAGGCAGCCAAACATGCTTCCATACTATCAATCCATTTGGACAAAACAATGAATTTGTCAAATTTAGGCTTAGAAGAAAGGCAAAACAACAAAAATGCCAACTTGGAGGTGTTTGTTTTTTTTACTAATTTAACAACTATAGTAATTCACTTAATAAATGTGGCAAGAAAAGTCATAAAATGGGATAAAACTTGCATAACAAATTTGTCACTTAGAAACATAAATTTTGGGCTCAATTGTAGTTGTATGTTGAGGACTACCTTTATATTGTAATTAAAACAAAAGTTTAGCCTCTGTTTTAGTCTATGGATTAATAGAAACATAGAAGACGGACGGAAGAAAAAGACATCATGGTCCATCTAATCTGCCCTTATACTATTTCCTGTATTTTATTTTACAATGGATATATGTTTATCCCAGGCATGTTTAAATTCAGTTACTGTGGATTTACCAACCACGTCTGCTGGAAGTTTGTTCCAAGGATCTACTACTCTTTCAGTAAAATAATATTTTCTCACATTGCTTTTGATCTTTCCCCCAACTAACTTCAGATTGTGTCCCCTTGTTCTTGTGTTCACTTTCCTATTAAAAACACTTCCCTCCTGAGCCTTGTTTAACCCTGTAACATATTTAAATGTTTTGATCATGTCCCCCCTTTTCCTTCTGTCCTCCAGACTATACAGATTGAGTTCATTAAGTCTTTCCTGATACGTTTTATGCTTAAGACCTTCCACCATTCTTGTAGCCCGTCTTTGGACCCGTTCAATTTTGTCAATATCTTTTTGTAGGTGAGGTCTCCAGAACTGAACACAGTACTGTATTCCAAATGTGGTCTCACCAGCACTCTATATAAGGGGATCTAGTATATACAATGTCTAGTACAGTGTTTCCCAACCTTTTTTGAACCGCGGCACATTATTCATATTTTCAAAATTCTGGGGAACACTGAGGGTGGGGTGGGGGTGGGCTAAAGAAAAGTTTGGACAAAAAAATCTCTTCCTCCATTTCACTCTATTTCTCCCTCCCTCTTTCTCTCTCTTCCTTCCTTCCCTTCTTTCTCTCCATCCCTCTTTCTTTCTTCCTCTCTTTTTTGCTCTCTTTCTCTCTCCCTCCTTCCCTCCCTCTATGTCTTTCCCTCTCCCTCCTTTGCCCCTCTCTTTCTTTCTCTCTCTTGCTTTCTTTCCCTCTCTCTTGCTTTCTTTCTCTCTCATTCTCTCTACCCTCCTTTTTCTCTCTCTCTCTTTCTCGTTCACCACGCCGGCAACAGAGAGAAAAAGAAAGAGAGAGAGCCGGAGAGAGAGTGGAGGGAGAGAGCCGGCGGCCGTTGTCTTCGCCTCCGCCCGCCGGCTCTGCAGCTAAGAGGCAGCAGCCATCAGCCCCCTCGCCCTCCCAGACGTCCCCAGCGCCCAGCCACGCACCTCCTCCCGTTATCCCGGCTGACTTCCCTGCTGCCGTTTTCTCTTCATGGCGCAAAGCCACAGTCCCGGACTCCCGGATCGCTCGCTTCTCCAGCCAGCAAGCCGGCTGCCCGGAAAAGCATCGCACTTTGCTGACTGGAGAAGCGAGCGATCCGGGAGTCCGGGACTGTGTGGCTTTGCGCCATGAAGAGAAAACGGCTCGGGCAGCAGGGAAAAGTCGGCCGTTTTCTCTTCATGGCGCAAAGCCACACAGTCCCGGACTCCCGGATTGCTCGCCCCAAGGCAGGAAGCGGCGGCGGAGGAGAGGGGGCAGCTTACGGGGAACGGTGCTCGCAGCTGTCCCCCGGCTACTGCGGCGGCGGCGGAGGAGGAGGGGAGGCGGCGGTGGAGGAGGAGAGGCGGCGGTGGAGGAGAGGGGGCAATTTACGGGGAACGGTGATCGCAGCTTTCCCCCGGCTACTGCCAGATGCTGCTGTTTCCAGTGCTTTCCTGCTGGGCCCCAAAGAAGGAAGGTGGGAAAAAGGAGGAGCGAATAATGAAGCTCTCCTTTTTCCCGCCTTCCTTCTTTGGGGCCCAGCAAGAGAGCGCCGGAAACAGCTGCATCGGGCAGTAGCCGGGGGACAGCTGCGAGTGGGAGCTCCAGATCCGAGGCACCGGCGGTCCGGCACCGGCAGCGCCCCGCCCAGCTGGAGCTTCCCTAGGCTTCGCGGCACATCTGGCGGTGTCTCGCGGCACACTAGTGTGCCGCGGCACATCGGTTGGGAAACGCTGGTCTAGTATATTGTAATATTGGTTTCTCTGTAATCCAATCAATTTTCTATTTTCTTTATTATTTTTCTAGTTCTGTGTTTTTGCTTTATACAATCTTAAGTTTTCAAGCTGAACCAATCTGAAGGAAAAAGGACTAAGTAAATCAGTAAACCAACCACATATAATAAATTACAGATGAGCAAGTTTGCAGTGAAATTTATTTAGTTTTTCCCAGAGTCAATCATCTTGAAATCTAGATGATGAGGTAACATGGCAGGAAAGGAAGATATGAAGATGCCATCTGAAGGGGGCCAGGCTGAGAAAAGTTGGATTAGAAAAATATATTAAATAAGCGTAAAACAAGGAAAATAATAGTGATGGGAGGAAAGGGCACAAAGATCCAAAATGACATTGCTCCATCCCACAGTGACTTCAGGGGCTATCCTTTTCACTCCAGAAATAGATCATTTTGGGGAAATAATCAAGATATGACTTTCTAACCAAATTTGCTGACTCAGTGTTTCCATCTTCCTTTACCACAAGCCTCCACCGCTGTTTCAAGATGATGAATGGGACGGTATACTTCTAGGCATATATCTTATTTCCATTTTATTTTATTTTCATTTTCATATTAAGTTTATATGCCAACCATCTCGCTGACAAGCATTTCTGGGTGGCTTGCCATGCCATACAGCAAATAGCAGTATAAAACAATTAGGAGATTAAAAGCATAAAGCAGGCCTTAAGAGTAAAAACATTAAAATCAGAACAAACTGAATTGAAAGACCTATATATATGCATTGACATTCTGTCTAGATCCAACTCTCAGACTACTTCAAGTAGGAGAGACAAGAGACAAGGCTATCAGTGGCAATGCTCACATTCCAGAGGAAACTATTTCTTCCAGATCCATATAAGTTTATTTGTTTGTTTGTTTGTTTGTCCGTCCGTCCGTCCGTCCGTCCGTCCGTCCGTCCGTCCGTCCGTCCGTCCGTCCATCCATCCATCCATCCATCCATCCATCCATCCATCCATCCATCCATCTATCTATCTATCTATCTATCTATCTATCTATCTATCTATCTATCTATCTATTTATTTATTGTTAGAGTTGGAAGGGACCATGCGGGTCATCAAGTCCAACCCCCTGCCTAAGCAGGAACCCTATAGCATCCCAGCCAAATGGCAGTTCAATTTCCTCTTACAAATGTCCATAGTATTGGAGTTCACAACGTCCGCTGGTAGGTTGTTCTACTGGTTGATCGTTCTGACCGTCAGGAAGTTCTTCCTTATTTCCAGGTTGAATCTCTCCTTGGTCAGCTTCCAGCCGTTGTTCCTCGTCTCGCCCTCCGGTGCCCTGGAGAATAAAGTGATCCCCTCCTCTCTGTGGCATCCCCTCGTATACCTGTAGACTGCTATCATGTCCGCTCTGGCCCTCCTTTTCTCTAGGTTATCCATGCCCAGTTCCCGCAGTCTCTCTTCGTAAGTCCCCTGATCATTTTGGTTGCTCTTTTCTGCACCTTCTCCAGAGTTTCAATGTCTTTTTTGAAGTGTGGTGAGCTGAACACAGTACTCCAGGTGTGGTCTGACCAGGGCGTAGTAGAGTGATATTAAGACTTCCCTGGTCTTGGAGTGTATTCCCCTGTTGATGCAGTTTAGGATTATATTGGCTTTTTTGGCTGCTGCTGCACATTGTTGGCTCATGTATAGTTGATTATCCACCAAGACTCCGAGGGCTCTTTCGTAGTCGCTACTGCTACTTGATGTTGCTAAGCAATCAGTCCTTCGACTTTGGAGAGATAAATGTATCAATGACTCCGTGGGTTGGAAACCTGATTGCTTGAAACCTGTGGCCAAACTGCTTGCACATGGAGATGATATATGAATTGGAACAGTAAAATATATAACCCTCCCAATATATAGTAAAATATTCTAGCTTTCCTATGAAGGAAAGCTGAAATAAGATTATAAGCACAGTTGTGGTTTTGCTTAGTGATCAAGTTGCCCATTCCAACTGTGTTTGCTAAATGAGGACTACCACAAATCTAGACACACAGATTCATACAAAACCTTCAAGTTACTGTCTCGGGTGGCAAATGTGTGGTATTTAATTGTTTATTTAATTGATTCTGGTTTTGCTTGGTGGTAGTGGACAGTGGTGCAGCAGATAGAATGAAATATTGGAAGCAAACTGTATTGCAGACCAATTCTGCCCACAACCTGGAGTTCGATCCTGGCCAGCTCGAGGTTGATTCAGCATTCCATCCTTTCAAGGTTGGTAAAAGGAGAATCCAGAGTGCTGGGATCAATATAATGAGATTTTAAGCTGCCCAGAGAGAGGTGTAAAGCATTATGGAATGGTATATAAATCAAGGTGTTATTGCTATATGATCGAAAATGTTCCTGCCTAAGCAGGAACCCTATAGCATCCCAGCCAAATGGCAGTCCAATTTCCTCTTAAAAATGTCCAGAGTATTGGAGTTCACAATGTCCGCTGGTAGGTTGTTCCACTGGTTGATCGTTCTGACCGTCAGGAAGTTCTTCCTTATTTCCAGGTTTAATCTCTCCTTGGTCAGCTTCCAGCCGTTGTTTCTCGCCCGGCCCTCCGGTGCCCTGGAGAATAAAGTGATCCCCTCCTCTCTGTGGCAACCCCTCGTATACCTGTAGTCTGCTATCATGTCCACTCTGGCCCTTCTTTTCTCTAGGCTATCCATGCCCAGTTCCCTCAGTCTCTCTTCGTAAGACTTGGTTTCTAGACCCCTGATCATTTTGGTTGCTCTTTTCTGCACCTTCTCCAGAGTTTCAATGTCTTTTCTACTGCAATACCATATTATTAGAATGCAGCTGCGAGAGCAGTCATGGGCCTACCTAGGTATGCCCATGTTTCACCAACACCAATTTCCGATCACAATTCAAAGTGTTGGTTATGACCTTTAAAGCCCTTCATGGCACTGGACCAGAATATCTCTGAGACCTCCTGCTGCCGCACAAATCCCAGCGACCAATTAGGTCCCACAGAGTGGGCCTTCTCCGGGTCCTGTCAACTAAACAATGTCGGTTGGTGGGCCCCAGGGGAAGAGCCTTCTCTGTGGCGGCCCCGACCCTCTGGAACCAACTCCCCCCAGAGATTAGAACTGCCCCTACTCTCCTTGCCTTTCGTAAGCTCCTCAAGACCCACCTTTGTCGTCAGGCATGGGGGAACTGAGACATATCCCCCGGGCATATACAATTTATGAATGGTATGTCTGTATGTATGTTTGTTTAGAAAATGGGGTTTTTAAAATATTTTTAAACTGTAATTTAGATTTGTTATAAACTGTTTTCACTTGTTGTGAGCCGCCCCGAGTCTGCGGAGAGGGGCGGCATACAAATCTAAATAATAAATAAATAAATAAAATAATAAATTATTGATCTTCATTACAATGCCATGTTGTCAAGATGACTATGTGGGAAAGCCCCATGCGCCAAATATCTGGGTTTGTTCCACATAGTGCCCAATGCGTCACCGTTTGGGCACTGGGAGAAAACAGAGATGGTTGGCATTTCACACTTGTATTTTGTTTCCAGTGGTGTGACTTGAGGCACAGTTAAAGGTTGCATCTCATAAATACATACTTCTCTGGCATGGAATTTAATCATCCGCTGCTTTCACAAATGTGCTTGTATTGCATGCTTCTAGCCCAACGTGTCAACCACAAACATGACAAGTCGAAGGAGGTATCTCCCTGAATGACTCTCGTAAGCCGAGAAAAGAGGCAGGGATGGTTTTCATTTGTTTCCATGTTGAGCCAAGGAGTGGGATTTCTGCAATCTCCTAAAGTGTCCCCAGGATCGAGTTTGCACCTCTAAACCTTCTAGAAATAAACCATTAAATAACAGGCAAATAGGTTGCATTCTCATCCTTTGCCATAGCTCTAAAACCCCAAAACTCATTCGTCAGCTTCTCGCTCTTACGTTCTACCTTGCATCCTTCCACTTCAGAAGTAGGTCGAGGTTTTTATGCTTGGAAATAACCAAGTACGTGCAGTGCAATGGTGCAATGGACTCTTGTTCTACATATATTCATTTCCCACACTTCATCTATGCGGATATTAGAATTTGAGGTTAAAATACAGAACAAGATCTGGCCATCTTAAAGGTACTCCTTGACATACCACCACAATTCAGCCCAAACTTTATGTTGCTAAGCAAGACATTCAATGAGTCTTCGGAGAGGGGAGGCATACAAATCTAATAAATAAATAAATAAATAAATGAATGAATGAATGAATGAATGAATGAATAAATATCGAATGTACTTTTATACTGCTTTTTTACTCTTTGTTATGATCGTAAATTATATTTTTATACTGTTTTATTATTGTTAGGTGCCCAGAGTCCATTTGGAATTGGGTGGCATATAAATATTACAAATAAATAAAACAAACAAACAAACAAACAAACAAACACACACACACACACACACACATACCGTGTTTCCCCGAAAGTAAGACAGTGTCTTACTTTCTTTTTATCCCCAAAAGCCCCACTATGTCTTACTTTCGGGGTATGTCTTATATTGGAAAAAAATTGTCGAATTTTTTGCTTTAACCATAAAATTAACATTTATTAACAACCTGAACAGTATTGTATTCACCACAAAACAGCAGATGATACCCCAGTATGCCAGTGTGTATGTTTTACTGATGTATGATTAATACTGTGTGCATTACCGTATTTTAAGCAGGAGGCGGCAGTGACAAGTGCAGGGGATGGCGCGGTGACATATAGAGAGGGGGACGGCGCGGTGACGTATCGAGAGGGGGGCGGCGCGGAAGTGGGCAGGAGGCGGCACTCATTTGGATCAGACGGAGGCGGCAGACGCGGTGACGTATGGAGGGGGGCGGCGCGGAAGTGGGCAGGAGGCAGCGCTCATTAAGATCAGAGGGAGGTGGCAGATGTGGCGACGTATGGAGAGGGGGACGGTGCGGACGTGGGCAGGAGGCGGCGCGCAGCTAGATGAGAGGGAGGCGGCAATACCCCCGTGTTTCCCCGAAAGTAAGACATATGTCTTACTTTCGGGGTACGGCTTATATTAGCCGACCCCCCTGAAACCCCCGATACGTCTTACAATCGGGGGTGTCTTACTATCGGGGAAACAGGGTATATGCGCCAAAGACAAATTCCTTGTGTCTCCAGTCACTCTTGTTCAATTAAAAAAAATTCTATTCTATTCTATTAACTTATATGTTTGTATGCTATGTTCATACTCAAAATTGTTGTCTCATATATGGTTAAATAAATAAAGAAAGAAAGAAACAAAGGAAGGAAGGAAGAAAGAAAGAAAGAAACAAACAAACAAACGAACAGACAAATAAAATAAGTGAGTTTTGCCCTATTTTTACGACCTTTCTGGCCTCAATTGTTCAGAAAGTAAGACGGTTGTTAAGTGAATTTGGCTTTGACTTTACTTGTCACAAAATAAAAGATACTTCACCCAAAAAAAAAGATACTTCACCAGAAGAGCCCCTCACTCCTCCACTTGAAACAGAATACCCTACGAGACTAGACTTTCAATCCTGGGTCTAGAAAGCCTAGAACTAAGACGCCTTAAACAAGATCTAAGTATTGCCCACAAAATCATATGCTGCAATGTCCTGCCTGTCGGCGACTACTTCAGCTTCAACCACAACAACACAAGAGATTTAAACTTAATATTAACCGCTCCAAACTTGACCGTAAAAAATATGACTTCAGTAAACGAGTTGTCGAAGCGTGGAACTCATTACCAGACTCCATAGTGTGATCCCCAAACCCCCAACACTTTACCCTTGGATTATCCACAGTTGACCTATCCAGATTCCTAAGAGGTCAGTAAGGGGCGAGTACAAGTGCACTAGAGTGCCTTCCGTCCCCTGTCCTATTGCTCTCCTATATCTCCTATACCATTCTTCTATTCCTATATTTCTTCTATTCTTTCATTGGTATGTTCTATTACTATACCTTCTTTTCTATTCTTTCATAGATATATTTTACTATGAGTATATCCTCTATAACCTTCATCATGTATTTTACTATGTGTATACCCCCTAAAACCCTCATTATGTATTGGACAAAATCAATAAAGTAAAAAAATAAATATATTATATACATATAAGGGGCATACATAAGCGCACTAGTGTGCCTTTTGTCCCCTGTCCAATTGTCTCTCCTTTATCTCATATATCTTTTCTTCCTTTCATATATTATTATTTATTATTATTATTATTTATTAGATTTGTATGCCGCCCCTCTCCGAAGACTTCTTCTATATATCTTCTCCTCTATTTTTATATCTTTTATTCTATCCTTTTCTTTATATATATTACTATATGTCTATTCTCTTCAATATGTATTGTGTATTGGGCAGAATAAATAAAAATAAAATAAATAAAAATAAAACATGACTTTGAGACACTGCAATTGTCATAAATATGAGTCAGTCTGGATTTGGATCAACTGACCACAGGAATACTGCAATGGCTGTAAGTGTGAAAATGGTCAGGTCATTTTTTTTCAGCGCCTTTGGTAGTTTCAGGCAGTCACTAAAGGAATGGTTGTAAATTGAGGACTAACTGTAAAGGGCACCAGCAGGTGGCGCCAGAGAAAATAATGCAATCAGTCTGGGGCTGCTGGTTTAACCTCCTATAATGGATCAGGCTAATGCCACGCAGATTATAGATAAAAATAAAATGGTGATCCACATCCATGGATTCCCAGTGTTGTGTTTGCTTCAAAAGAGGAGTTTGCAGAAGACCCTGTCAAGACATTGAAGGCCAGCCTCCAGGACTCTGGGGAGAACGCCATAAGCCAGAATCCTCTGAACCATGAGAATGAAGACAATTTAAAACAAATATTTTTTCTGTTGCCAAAACCGAAAGGTGAAAATTAGAAATGAAACTCTGATCAATGTTTGTAGAATTCCAGTATGTGTACATTACTTAAATGGAGAAAGCTCAACTTTCGCCCTTTGGGGTTTCGTTTCGGAATATGTATTGTCCCTGTTCCAAAGTCTTCTCTAATTTTGTTTCCCCAGAGGTCTTGTATTGGAACTCCCATCATTCCCTAGCTCTTCAGTTCTGCTCCTGCTGGGAAAGATGGAATATTCAATCCAACGGGCAAATGCATCAAATATTCTGTTCTTTGGATGGATATGGGTATGGGTATACTGGTATATAGCTAAACACTGTCAAACTATTTTCTAAATCTATTTTCTAAATCTGCATTACTATTAATCTTCTCATCATTTCCATCAGCCACTAATGACTGTAGGACTGTAACTTTATTGCTTGTATCCTTACAATTCATATTGACTGGTTCCTAATGTGATTGGATTGCTTATATGCACCAGAGTGCCTTCCGTCCCCTGTCCTAATGTTTCTCTTTTACTAGTATCATGTATATAAATATTATATCTTTGTATACCACCAATACGTAAATAAATGTACCCGGACTATCATTAAGTGTTGTACCTTATGATTCTTGATGAACTTATATTTTCTTTTTATGTATATTGAGAACATATGCACCAAAACAAATTCCTTGTGTGTCCAATCACACTTGGCTAATAATTTCTATTCTATTCAATTCAATTCTATTCTATTCCATTCCATTCCATTCCATTCTACCCTACCCTACCCTACCCTGCCTACCCTACCCTACCTACCCCACCCTACCCTACCTACCCTACCCTACCTACCCTACCCTACCTACCCTACCCCTCCTACCCCACCCTACCCTACCCTACTTACCCTACCTACCTTACCCTACTTACCCTACCCTACCCTACCTACCCTACCCTATTCTATTCTATATGGAGACGGATATTCCCCATTCATGGAACTAAACAAAAGTACAGCCCCTAACTTCCAGTTCTCTATTATTTTCACCTTCATGTGACGAGAAATAAGTTTGTCCTCAATAATGGACTTGGATGGGACTCTAGAGAGAGACAAAATAGTGGACCCCTTGAGAAGTTCATGTTTGGGCAGGAGACAACCATTGTAGAGCATGCTTAACAGTGGTGGATTGCTACCGGTTTGCCCTGGTTCAGGCGAACGGTAGTGGTGGTAGTAGGAGGCTCCACCCACCCACCCAGACGTCTCTATGCATGGACAGAAGTGAACCCTTAGCGAAGGTAATTGAAACCCCACTACTGATGCTTAACCAAGGTTTTCTCTAGAGCAGTCTTCCTCGGCCCCAACCTGATGTCCACCCAATCTGTTGAACTTCAGAATTAAAAGGCCTTGGGGAATTATGGGAGTTGGAGTCCAACACAGTGAGGATAGTAGGCTATTCAAGGAGAGGAAAATAGTTTTACCGCTACGCAGCTGCTGCAGCTGTCTGAATTGCATGAAAGGGTGTGTTTTAGTAGTGAAGGTGTTCGGCTAGAAATGCAGAAACCTGAGATCTGGTCCTTTCTTGGTCACTGGAGGACTTTGGGTCAGGTCTCTGTGTGCAAAAGCCAGAATAGGGTAGCGGTGAATGTGCTAGACAAGGGGTGTCAAAGCAAGAGTGAAATGCTCCCAGTTCACTCATGCCTGTTGGTCATTGGAGAGCTGGTCACAAAGGCAGCACAAAACTCAACCTGCCCACCTGGACACCGCCATTTGATTATTATTATTATTATTATTATTATTATTATTATTATTATTATTATTTAGATTTGTATGCCGCCCCTCTCCATAGACTTTTTTTTAACCCTCTGTGCATTCATAAAGTATCCTGTGCATGTGCAGAGGGTAAAAGAACCCAAATTGTAGATCTGGGTGGGTGGGTGAGCGGAGCCTCACGCTACCTTCATGATAGGCTCTCCGACAACCGACAGGCAGAAGGGAACCGGGAGTGTTTCACCCCTGTGTCATACTCAATTTTATTGAAGGCTGCATCAGGATTGTGTTTCACCTTGAGGGGCCAGAATAGGCATAGCCAGCTCAAGATCATTTGTGTTAGGTGTGTCTGAAGGCTTGAGTGCTCTGCCAGTGAAAATGGGCTCCCAAGCTGCGTTTTCATCTGCAATAGCCTTCTGCAGCCCTCTGCCAGCAAAAAGAGAGCTCAGGAGGGCCACCCACAGCCCTCCAGAGCTCCATTTTTGCTGGCAGAAGCACTACCTGCTGGTCCTTTGCTGTTTCTGGGGTAGCCTCTTGGGCCAGATCTAAGCACACCATGGACTGGATCCAGCCCCTGGGCCTTGAGTTTGACACCCCTGTGCTAGACTAAGTTAGACCTCATCTACAGAAATTCCCTGGGGGACTTTGGCCCATGCACATACTTTATTGACCTCACCTAGCTGTTCCTGTTGTGGAGGAGAAAGGTCATTCTGGTCTAGTGGCACACCCATGGCCTTGAACTCTCTGGAGAAAAGTGGGGTATTAATTCATTAAATGAATAAAATAAACTTCCGATCTTAAAAATGAGGGCATCTCCTAGATGTCCTAGAACTGCATTTCTTTATCATCCCATTTCTCTGTTCGGCGTTAAAGATAAAAGCTCAGTAAGGGTTTCCACACCTACTACTAAAATATCAGAATGACTGATACCATTACCGGGAAGGGGTCTCTTCTTGCTAGGTTAATTCGACCACTGCATCCGTTTCAGCTAAATGGGGAAAAAGTAGTGGTGGTGGAAGAGGAGGTGGAGAGGAAAGAAATATGAAATGGGAAGTGTATTCAGTTCACATCTGTGACCTAGAAAATATTGTTTTTTCCTTTGAAAAATAGATGTATACAGTAGATGATAGAGATAAAGATGATAGACAGACAGACAGACAGACAGACAGACAGACAGACAGACAGACAGACAGACAGACAGAAAGGTTGGGTTTTAAAGGGGCCCATTTAAAAAAATATATTTTAACTATTTTTATTTTTGTTAAATTTACTTAATCAGTATTTGTTTGTTTGTTTGTTTGTTTGTTTGTTTACTTACTTACTTACTTACTTACTTACTTACTTACTTACTTACTTACTTACTTACTTACTTACTTACTTATTTATTGGATTTGTATGCCGCCCCTCTCCGCAGACTCGGGGCGGCTAACAACAGTAATAAAAAACAGCATGTAAATCCAATACTAAAACAGTTAAAAAACCCTTATCTGTCAAACCAAACATACATACAAACAAACATACCATGCATAAATTGTAAAGGCCTAGGGGGAAAGAATATCTCAGTTCCCCCATGCCTGATGGCAGAGGTGGGTTTTAAGGAGCTTACGAAAGGCGAGGAGTCTATGTGTGTATGTGTGCATACAACAATATAATGGGGATTATAATATGGCGAGGAGTGTATGTGTGTATGTATGGATACAACAATATAATGGGGATTATAATATGAAATAATTAGAGATAGGTATATAGCAACGGTGGGTTGCTCCTGCTTTGGACTGGTTCTTAGAACCAGTAGCTATGGCATTGAGAGGCTCTCTTCATCCACCTGAGATGCTTTTGCATACGCACAAAGCATCGTGCGCACGCAAACCAGTTACAAACTAATTCAGAACCCACTATTGGTACACAGAGATAGACAGAGTTGCAATGGAGCGGGGGAGCTTTTATCACATCGTTTTAGTCTTCTTCTCTAAAAAGAATTGTTTAGTCCAGTGATGGTGAACTTTTTTTTCTTTGAATGCCAAAAGAGGGTGCGGATGTGCTATCGTACATGTGTGAGTGCCCACACCCATAATTCGATGCCTAGGGAGGGCAAAAACACCTTCCCCCGCCCCCTGGAGGCCCTCTGGAGGCCTGAAACAGCCTATTTCCCAAGGAGGCTCCTGTTTCGCCCTCCCCAGGCTCCTGGAGCTGGGGGAGGGTAAAAATGTCCTCCCCCATCCTACTGGAGGCTCTCTGGAAGCCAAAAATGCCCTCCAAAAGCCTCTTTGCAAGCCAAAAATCGGATGGCCAGCACACACATGCACGTTTGAGCTGAGCTAGGGCAACGGCTCGCGTGCCAGCAGATATGGCTCCGCGTGCCACCTGTGACACCCGTGCCATAGGTTTGCCATCACTGGTTTAGTCCATCAAGACATTTTGAAGAGCAGGCTGGAGGAACAGGTGTAAAATCTGAAACTGATAGAAACATTTCCTAGAAATATCTAGAGCATCTTTCACCCCAATGTGAGGTTGGCTCCAACCCTCCTATCTTTTCATAAGTGCCTAAAGACATGGCTCTACCAGTCAGTTTGGAGCCCCAGTGGTGGAATAACGCAAGGGAGATAACTGATTGAGTAATAACATACCCCACCGCCACCTCACAAGTAGTTCTTCAATTATGACCATAATGAAGCCTTCAGAACCGCCTTCTGCCGCACAAATCCCAGCGACCGATAAGGTCCCACAGGGTTGGCCTTCTCCGGGTCCCGTTGACTAAGCAATATCATCTGGTGGGCCCCAAGGGAAGAGTCTTCCCCAGCCCTCTGGAATCAACTCCCCCAGTGATTAGAATGGCCCCCACCCTCCTTGCCTTTCGCAAGTTACTCAAGACCCACCTTTGTCGCCAGGCACAGGGTAACTGAAATACCCCTGGCACATATATAAATTATTATTATTATTATTATTACATGTTACAGCCCTAACTTGGGACAATCATAAATCAATCATAAATCAAGTCACCCAAATGACTGACCTGATATTAGGATCTTTGTGCGTATGTGTGGAGAATATTAAGCAAACCAATCACCCACTATGGGCACAGTGTTGCCGAAAACTGGAAATAAATGTCAGGTTTTGGTACCATATGGTCATATGACTCTGTAACGTTATCAATGGCTGTAGAAACATAGAAACATAGAAGTCTGACGACAGAAAAAGACCTCATGGTCCATCTAGTGTGCCCTTATACTATTTTCTGTATTTTATCTTAGGATGGATATATGTTTATCCCAGGCATGTTTAAATTCAGTTACTGGGGATTTATCTACCACATCTGCTGGAAGTTTGTTCCAAGGATCTATTACTCTTTCAGTAAAATAATATTTTCTCATGTTGCTTTTGATCTTACCCCCAATTGACTTCAGATTGTGTCCCCTTGTTCTTGGGTTCACTTTCCTATTAAAAACACTTCCCTCCTGGACCTTATTTAACCCTTTAACATATTTAAATGTTTTGATCATGTCCCCCCTTTTCCTTCGGTCCTCCAGACTATACAGATTGAGTTCATTAAGTCTTTCCTGATACGTTTTAGGCTTAAGACCTTCCACCATTCCTGTAGCCCATCTTTGGACCCATTCAATTTTGTCAATGTCTTTTTGTAGGTGAGGTCTCCACAACTGAACACAGTATTCCAAATGTGGTCTCACCAGCACTCTATATAGCGGGATCATAATCTCCCTCTTCCTGCTTGTTATACCTCTAACTAAGCAGCCAAGCATCCTACTTGCTTTCCCTACCACCCGACCACACTGCTCACCCATTTTGAGACTGTCAGAAATCAGTACCCCTAAATCCTTTTTTTCTGAAGTTTTTGCTAACACAGAACTGCCAATGCAATACTCAGATTGAGGATTCCTTTTCCCCAAGTGTAGATGCAGCTCCATTGCTGAGAGCTCAATGTATAGTCATGTAAACTTGGGCAGGGAAGCATCTGGCAGAACTTCATACCTGGGTTGTGAGCACACCTAGGAAGGTCAAAAGGTTGCTAAGCGACCAGTCATACATTGAGGACTGCCTGTAATATCTTTTTTGCGAGTTTGATTTATTTATCTGCATTGTTCTAAACTGCTTCTATAGAACAGTAGGTTTTATTGTACACCACTCAGAACAATTTTATTTAGCATGGCAGCAGAGAGAGAGAGAGAGAGAGAGAGAGAGAGAGAGAGAGAGAGAGAGAGAGATTAGATTACTAGAGTTGGGAGGGACTTTGTAGGCCATCTAGTCCAACCTCCCACTCAAGCAGAAGTCCCTACATCATTTTAGACAAATGACCTTCCAATTGCCTCTTCAAAGTTTCAAATGTTGGAGCTCTCACAACCTCTGCAAGCAAGCTGTTCCACTGGTTGATCACTCTCTCTGTTAGAATGTTCCTTATTTGCAAGTTGAATCTCTTCTAGTCAGTTTCCATCCATTGTTCCTCGGCTGGCCTTCTGGTGCCCTGGAAAACAGCCTGACCCACTCCTCTCTGTGGCAACCCCCTAAGTATTATTATTATTATTATTATTATTATTATTATTATTATTATGTCAGTACAACACAGCAAACGAGATCACTATGCTGGATTTCGTATTTCATCACCAGTCGGGTGCTTCCCAAGCACCTAGGACTGCGTGATGTAGCGGCGAATTATGTTTGCCGATCCCAGTAAAGCGGCCTTTTGAAATTGACAGATGGAGATTTTGTCAATTCCAATGGTTTTCAAATGTCCGTTGAGATCTTTTGGCACTGCGCCCAGTGTGCCAAGTACCACTGGGACCACTTTCACGGGTTTATGCCAGAGTCGTTGCAGCTCAATTTTTAGATCTTCGTACTTCACTAATTTCTCTAGCTGCTTCTCCTCAATTCTGCTGTCTCCTGGGATTGCAATGTCGATGATCCATACTTTCTTTTTCTCCATGATCACAATGTCTGGTGTGTTATGCTTCAGAATTTGGTCAGTCTGAATTATTATTATTATTATTATTATTATTATTATTATTATTATTATTATTATTAATTAGATTTGTATGCCGCCCCTCTCCGTAGACTTGGGGCGGCTCACAACAGTGATAAAAACAATACATAATGACAAATCTAATAATTAGAATCTAAAATAACAATAGTACATTTAAAAAATCTAAAAAGCAAGGAACCCCAATATAAAAAACATACATACAGTCATATCATGCACAAAAACTACATAGGCAGGGGGAGATGTCTCAGTTCCCCCACGCTTGATGACAGAGGTGGGTTTTAAGGAGTTTACGAAAGGCAAGGAGGGTGGGGGCAGTTCTAATCCCTGGAAGGAGCTGATTCCAGAGGGTCGGAGCCGCCACAGAGAAGGCTCTTCCCCTGGGTCTCACCAGATGACATTGTTTAGTCGACGGGACCCGGAGAAGACCAACTCTGTGGGACCTAACCAGCCGCTGGGATTCGTGTGGCAGAAGGTGGTCTCGCAGATATTGGAACACTGCTATCATGTCTCCCCTGGTCCTTCTCTTTCCCAGACTGGCCATGCCCAGTTCCTGTAACCGCTCTTCGTATGTTACAGATTTCAATCCCCTAATCATCCTCATTGCTCTCCTCTGCGCTTTCTCTACATCAGTGGTTCTCAATCTGGGGGTTGGGACCCTTTTGGGGGGGTCAAACAATTGTTTCACAGGGGTTGCCTAAATCATGAGAAGAGACAAATTTCTTATGGTTTTAAGAACTAAAGCTTCTATTTTGGTGCTTTGGAACATAATTTTACAATCTGACCAATCAGGCGTTTACAGTAGGGGTGTCCCTCTGACCTTCCTGCCAATCAACTTAAAGCTCTTTTGGGAGAATTGGTGCTAGACATATGGTTGGAGGACCTATGAGGAACTTTATTAAGGGGTCGCGGCATTAGAAAGGTTGAGAACCACTGCTCTAGATGGTAGGTAGTAGGTAGATGGATGGATGGAGAGTATGAACAATTAATCAGTTTGCCTCTGGAAATTGTGGGTACTCCATTGATGGAGATTTTCAAGAAGAGAGGACAACCATTTGTCCAGAATAGTATAGGATCTTCTGTCAAGCAGAGGGTTATTCTTTCAATAACTGTAATACAGTGGTGCCTCTACTTAAGAACTTAATTTGTTCCATGACCAGGTTCTTATGCAGAAACATTCTTAAGTAGAAGCAATTTTTCCCATAGGAATCAATGTAAAAGCAAATAATGTATTTCCTGCTCAGGCAGGGGGTTGGACTTGATGACCTGCATGGTCTCTTTCAACTCTAACAGTAAATTGATAGATAGATAGATAGATAGATAGATAGATAGAGAGAGAGAGAGAGAGAGAGAGAGAAAGAAAGAAAGAAAGAAAGAAAGAAAGAAAGAAAGAAAGAAAGTGTGCAAACCCATTAGGAAAGAAATAAAAGCTTGGAATTTGGGTGGGAGGAGGAGGAAGAAGAGGAGGAGGACAGTCGCTGCCAAAGGAAGAAGGTTAGGTGAGCGGAATAAAAAAAATCCAAAACTTTAAGGCTTAAAAAAAAGAGGGACTCTGAGGCAGCGCCCAGAGAAAGGAGAGCGAAGGCAGTGTTTCTTTTCTCTGGGCGCTGGCAGAGGTTTATTCCCTCTCCAAGCGCCCAGAGAAAGGAAAATGCTTTGCTCGCTCTAGACTGCCAAAGCCTCCTTAACCGCCACTGAAAGGCTCCTCTGGCAGCCCAGAAAGGCCTGAGATGGCTGGGATTAAAGGGGGAATGGCAGTTAAACTGGCTGGGCCTTCGTACTGCTCTCAAATTTCCTGGGAATTTTTTCCTGGCTCGGGTTCTTAATTAGAAAATGGTTCTTAAGAAGAGGGGGGGAAAATCTTGAACACCCGGTTCTTATCTAGAAAAGTTCTTAAGTAGAGGCATTCTTAAGTAGAGGTACCACTGTATTTCCTGGCTATCATCCTCCAGAGGCAATTCTAAGCACGACAGTGGCATCACCTTGACCTTTCCAATCTATCTCTCCTTTGTACCTGCCAGATCTTCATTCCAATTTCCAAAGGTTTGCCACCTGAAGAGCAGAGACAGACCTGGAGGACAACTGTATAGGACAGCCGGAGGGAGACATTGTTGCCTCTTGGTTAGGTAACTTTTGAACGTGGTTATGTGCTCTTACAAAAGCATTATTCTGAAAAGCCTGACTGAACAGCTGACAGACCCGCTGGGGACTTTATGCATTGTGGCAGGATGCTGAATCACCGCACCGCACCACACCACACCAGATCACACCACACTACATTACTTCTCTGTGCCTCAGCCACCTGTTTGGGAGGTTGAGTAACAGTCCCTTGCCCGGGGAGATGGATTGGCACTCCAGGAGACTTTGATCTTGCATCACTGTGCCACTACTGTGCCAACTGCTTCTGTAATGCTTGTCATCTCTTTGCCGGGCTACATTTGAATCGTTCTCTCTGGCCAATTCATTTCTCAGTGTGAATCCTCAACCAGACAGCCACTGTCGTGCTTAGGATCGTACAAGGGAGGCACATTTTCTTATTTCAAAAGAAGATGGGAATTTATCTGAAAATATATCTGTATTTCAGGGATGTCAAACTGGATTTTTTCGAGGGCTGGATTAACATTACAGTTCTCTTCTGCGGGCTGGCCAGGAAAGGGGATGAGATGGAGGCCTCCTGCAGGACCCTGCTGGCCAAAATGGGGTCTCACACAGCCCCCCCTGTCTTGGCTGGCAAAGTGCTGCAGGGGGCTGTCTAGGTCATAAATGGGGCATTGGGAGGGTTCAAACCCCCCATATGCCCCATTTTGGCTGCCATAGTCACTGCAGGCTAGTCCTTTGTGATTTCCAGGCCAGGCCTGCAGGCAACATTAAATACCCTGCAAGCCATGGGCCTTGAGTTTGATACCCCTGCTAGCCTAAGAGTTAAGATCAGGAGTGGGCTCTTATTTTATTCACTGCCGGTTCGCTTCATGACATGACTCATGGGTGTGCGCGCATGTGCATTTCTGAGAGAGCTGGTTTCAGTGATCCAGGCCACCAGGTTACTACTGGTTCCATAGAACTGGTCCGAGCTGGGAGGAACCCACCCCTGGTTAAGATACTTTACAAACAGAAATAGAGGACACATACTGTATGCAAGCATATAGACATAGATAATGGGCAGCCAATTTTTTAACTGCCACACTGTGGGTGTGGCTTATTTTGTGGGTGTGGCTTAATGGTCATGTGACTGAGTAGGAGTGGCTTGAACAATCGTCATTGTTCAAGTGAACAGTTAAGTCTTTGACTTACACCCTTACCAGTGTCGCTCGCTGGGGTGACAATTTGCTTCGCGTTTCCCATGCTCTCCTTCCTGGGTCACCCTCCCCCCCAGTTCAAGCTGGGTAGGTAGGCGAACGGGTGCTGCCAGAAGCATAAATGCTGCCAGCACTGCTTCCACCCACACCTTCTGCTTGCACCTCAGGTGGGAGGTGGCTGCGTGAGGCTGAAGGGGAGCCGGGCCGGAGAAAGGGAAGCTCATCCAAGGCCAGGAAGGAGGAAAGAGGAAAAAAGCAAGGAGCACAGATGCAACAGCAGTAGCAACAGCAGCAGCAGGGAAAAAAAGGAAAGCTGAGCCGAGACCAGTAATCCAGGAAGTGAGAGCCGCCGATCAGCTGGAGTTGCGCACGCATCTTCATTTCCGCCGGTGGAACTGCATTCCACCCCATCCTGCCTGCTGCCCACCCCTGGACATAGACATAGAGAGATGCACACAAAGAGAGACGCACAGATGTCAGCATTCAAAGCCAGCTCAACATTTTCTATCATATAGCGATAACACCTTGATTTATATACCATTCCATAATGCTTTACACCTCTCTCTGGGCAGCTTGCAATGTCAGTATATTGACCCCAGCATTCTGGATTCTCCTTTTACCAATCTTGAAAGGATGGAAGGCTGAGTCAACCTCGAGCTGGTCAGGATCGAACTCCAGGTTATGGGCAGAATTGGTCTGCAATACAGTTTGCTTCCGATATTTCATTCTATCTGCTGCACCACTGTCCACTACCACCAAGCAAAACCGGAATCAATTAAATAAACAATTAAATACCACACATTTGCCACCCGAGACAGTCACTTGAAGCTTTTGTGTGAATCTGTATGTCTAGATTTGTGGTAGTCCTCATTTAGCAAACACAGTTGGAATGGGCAACTTGATCACTAAGCAAAACCACAACTGTGCTTATAATCTTATTTCAGATTTCCTTCATAGGAAAGCTAGAATATTTTACTATATATTGGGAGGGTTATATATTTTACTGTCCCAATCCATATATCATCTCCATGTGCAAGCAGTTTGCCCACAGGTTTCAAGCAATCAGGTTTCCAACCCACGGAGTCATTGATACATTTATCTCTCCAAAGTCGAAGGACTGATTGCTTAGCAACATCAAGTAGCAGTAGCAACTGCGAAAGAGACCTCGGAGTCTTGGTGGATAATCAACTAAATATGAGCCAACAATGTGCAGCAGCAGCCAAAAAAGCCAATACAATCCTAAGCTGCATCAACAGGGGAATACACTCCAAGACCAGGGAAGTCTTAATACCACTCTACTATGCCCTGGTCAGACCACACCTGGAGTACTGTGTTCAGTTCTGGTCACCACACTTCAAAAAAGACATTGAAACTCTGTAGAAGGTGCAGAAAAGAGCAACCAAAATGATCAGGGGTCTAGAAACCAAGACTTACGAAGAGAGACTGTGGGAACTGGGCATGGATAGCCTAGAGAAAGGAGGGCCAGAGCGGACATGATAGCAGTCTACAGGTATACGAGGGGTTGCCACAGAGAGGAGGGGATCACTTTATTCTCCAGGGCACCGGAGGGCCGGACCAGGAACAACGGCTGAAAGCTAACCAAGGAGAGAGTCAACCTGGAAATAAGGAAGAACTTCCTGACGGTCAGAATGATCAACCAGTGGAACAACCTACCAGCGGACGTTGTGAACTCCAATACTCTGGACATTTTAAAGAGGAAATTGAACTGCCATTTGGCTGGGATGCTATAGGGTTCCTGCTTAGGCAGGGGGTTGGACTTGATGACCCGCATGGTCCCTTCCAACTCTAACAATAAATAAATAAATAAATAAATAAATAAATAAATAAATAAATAAATAAATAAATAAATAAATAAATAAATAAATAAATAAATAAATAAATAAATAAATAAATAAATAAATAAATAAATAAATAAATAAATAAATAAATAAATAAATAAATAAATAAATAAATAAGTAGGTATGTAAGTAAATAAAGAAAGAAAGAAAGAAAGAAAGGAAGAAAGAAAGAAAGAAAGAAAGAAAGAAAGAAAGAAAGAAAGAAAGAAAGATTGCGGAGAGTCCAGCCATCAATGTGGATTTCAAAAGAATGAAGTTTCATCTCTTTTGGCTATCAAACCTGCTTGAACTCTGTGGTGCTCACTGGGGCAGTGCAAGGTTGATATAATGGAGTAACACACACCAGTGGTGGGTTGCTGTCATTTCAGACCAGTTCTATACAACCCGTAGTGGAAATTTCCCACTGCTTGCCAAACCAGCAATAATGATCAGCAGTCCATGCTCCTGAACTGGTCGCTTCGGATTGCCAAAAACCCCTCTGTGCATGCACAAAGTCTTCTGCACATGTGCAGTGGGTCATTTCTTGGAAGGAACCTGTGTGCGCGCATGAGCAAAGTGAGCAAAACAGGCATTTCTGTCACGATGTGTTCTGGCAGGGAAGGTAAGTAGAACATGTTCTGTGCATGGCCCTTGGATCGATGGTTTATTTTATGAATAATAATTTAATAATTAATAATAATTTATTAGATTTGTATGCCGCCCCTCTCCAGAGACTCGGAGCGGCTCACAACAATAACAACGTGACAAATCCAATACAGTAGTACCCCTAGATACAAGCATAATTCGTTCCATAAGGGAGCTTGTATCTCGAGGCAACTCGTATCTGGAACAAGTTGTTTTTCCCCTCCGAGATAACCAAAAGCAAGGATTCTTGCGCCACCTAGTGGATGCTCGGCTCGTATCCCGAATTTCAGCTCGGAACTAGAACAGAAATGTCTCTCCCCTCGTGGCTCGTATCTTGAAATACTCGCATGTAGAGCAACTCGTATCTAGAGGTACTACTGTATATTTAAAAAACATCTAAAAATCCATCCTTTAAAACCATGCAACACAATCGTACCATATATAAACAATATAAGCCCAGGGGTATCTCATTTTCTTCATGCCTGATGACATAGGTGGGTCTTCAGTAACTTACGAAAGGCAAGGTGGGTGGGGGCAGTTCTAATATCCAAGGAGGAGTTGATTTTAGAGGTCCGGGGCCACCACAGAGAAGGCTCTTCCCCTGGGTCCCGCCAGACGACATTGTTTAGTCAAATGAATCCAACTCTTTATTGATATAAGCACACATAACAGAAAGCAGATTTTAAACTGCAAGGGAAAAGGAGTTATCCTTTTCTTTGGAGCTAAACATAAACAATGTTCGGGAAAGGCGTCAAATTCGGCCTAATCATATTTCCTTAGATAACAAAGTCCATTTATCATTTAAGTATATGAATTTTGCTCACCGGAGTCCTGGCAACAATCATCCAGCAGAGAATGAGTTTTATGGAGGCAGAAATCATGGTTTTAAAGCCTTTTTTAATCAAACAACCCAGTCTCACCTCTCTTCCATTGAACGACATTGAAACTCCACACCCAATTTCCCAAGATCTGCCTGGAACTGACGTCACGCCCCAAAGTGGCTAAGTCAACGCAGTAATACCTTCTACTACGCAACTCTTCTTGCCTTCTGAGCAATCTTCTATAGCGAGGATCTATCCACTGTCTTTCCAATCTAATGTCTTCCTTGTCCTCCAACTGGGACCACTCCCGCATTGTCATATCAGCCCCCTCTGGTTTATGGTTTGGTTTATTAGACTTGTGTGCCGCCCCTCTCCGTAGACTCGGGGCAGCTCACAATAGTGATAAAGGCAATACATAATAACAAATCTAATAATTAAAATCTAAAAAGTATCAATAGTGCATTTAAAAATCTAAAAACAAGGAACCCCAATACATAAAAACATACATACAATCCTATCATACACAAATACTACATAGGCAGGGGGAGATGTCTCAGTTCCCCCACACTTGATGACAGAGGTGGGTTTTGAGGAGTTTACGAAAGGCAAGGAGGGTGGGGGCAGTTCTAATCTCTGGACGGAGCTGATTCCAGAGGGTCAGAGCCGCCACAGAGAAGGCTCTTCCCCTGGGTCCTGCCAGATGGCATTGTTTAGTCGACGGGACCCGGAGAAGACCAACTCTATGGGACCTAACCGGTCGCTGGGATTTGTGTGGCAGAAGGCGGTCTCACAGATATCCTGGTCAGGTGCCATGAAGGGCTTTATAGGTAATGACCAACACTTTGAATTGTGACTGGAAACTGATCGGCAACCAATGCAGACTGCGGAGTGTTGGTGTAATATAAGCATATTTAGGAAAGCCCATAATTGCTCTCGCAGCTGCATTCTGCACGATCTGAAGTTTCCGAACACTTTTCAAAGGTAACCCCATGTAGAGAGCGTTACAGTAGTCGAACCTCAAGGTGATGAGGGCATGAGTGACTGTGAGCAGTGACTCCCGGTCCAGATAGGGCCGCAACTGCTGCACCAGGTGGACCTGGGCAAACGCCCTCCTCGCCACAGCTGAAAGATGTTTCTCTAATGTGAGCTGTGGATCGAGGAGGACGCCCAAGTTGCATACCGTCTCTGAGGGGGTCAGTAATTCCCCCACCAGGGTGATGGACGGACAGATGGGATTGTCCTTGGGAGGCAAAACCAACAGCCACTCCATCTTAGTGGTTCCTCTAGTGGTTCCTCAGGCTCACTCAGGTCACTTTCTTCCTCACTCTCACTCTCTGCTTCAGCTGGCAACCCCCGTAGCCCAGGCTATCCAGGGTGGCCTGGCTCATCCTCCTCAGAATCTGACATTACCAGAGGTGGACAAGGAACACTCACAACTCCACCCACCCCTGACACTCACACTCACACATCAAAGAGACCTTGGTGGTTGGGATCTCTTGCCTAAAGGAAGGAAAGGGAAATCGTAAGAATTTGTGACTCAGATCTCTTGATGACTTCAATCCATTGGGTTAGGAGAAGGTAGAGATAATTAAAAGAGTCCGGGCTCCTAACGCAATCTTTCCTGCTGTGCCACCATGACTGGCAGGTGATTTCCCTTCTAGAGGGTTGATATGCATCAAAAGGAAGAGAGCAAATCCCCCCAAAAAGTCACACAATCATTTGGCTCATCATACAACCTGCCCACACACAGAATCAGCCCAACACCACTTGGCTGTGAGTCAAAAGAATTGCAACAGACGGAGTGAAGGAATCAGATGGAGATCCGGTGATTGTAAGCATAGTGGGTGTGTATGTGGAGAAAACCTTATGTAAAAATGACTGTCCCTTCAAGATGGATCTACTCACTTTGAGATACAGTATTTCTAAATTGATTAGACATTGAGATTGTTTTTAAAAAGAGAAAGCAATCATCTACAATTTTCCATTTCTAAATTATGGCTATATTACAGCTCTTCTTTATCAACATCATTGTAGTTTATTATGAGATTATTATACTTTATCAAAATTATCTAAGCCGTCGAATGGTGAGAACTTTCCCAATCTTATCTTAAAATACACTTTTATCTCAGGTTTACTGAGAAATGCAAGTTTAAAAACTCAAAAATAGTTGTGCAGACTTTCTAAGATCACCGCCAATCATTTCTTCATTGTTTCTTCATTGCTTATTTGACCCCTGTGACAATTAAGTGTTGTACCACATGATTCTTGACAAATGTATCTTTTTCTTTTATGTACACTGAGAGCATATGCACCAAGACAAATTCCTTGTGTGTCCAATCACACTTGGCCAATAAATTATTCTATTCTATTCTATTCTATTCCATTCTAATTCTATCCTATCCTATCCTATTCTATTATTTGGTTCAATTTCTAGGTTGCCTCTACTGTATTTCCGGCAGGAGGCAGAAGTGGTGGGCGATGACTACCCATTTATACAGGGAGACGATGCATAAAACTAGATTGGATTTTTTTAAAATTCCAGAGCATTCATACTTTATTCATGTTCAGAAGCACCTTCAAATTATAGGCATTTAACATTCAACACATAGCAAGTAAAATAAGTATAAAATAGATCATAGAGGTAACAATAGCACTTAGACTTATACAGTGATCCCCCGCTCGTTGCGAGGGTTCCGTTCCAGGACCCCCCGCAACGAGCGGGTTTTCGCGAAGTAGCGCTGCGGAAGTAAAAACACCATCTGCGCATGTGCAGATGGTGTTTTTAACTTCCGCAGCGCTAGCGAGGAGCCGAAGATTGGGGGCGGCGTGGCTGTTTTAAAACGTCGCCGCCGGCATGGGGGGCTTCCTAGCAGCCCCCCAAACCCGGGTTGGGGGCCCGGGGGGTGCTGGCAAGCCCCCCATGCCGGTGGCGACGTTTTAAAACAGCCGCGCCGCCCCCAATCTTCGGCTCCTCGCTAGCGGGCAGGCAGGCGGCTCCTCGCTAGCGGGCAGGCAGGCGAGAGCTAGCGCCAGCGAACGGCTTGTCCGCGCTCACTCTCGCCGCTTTGGAGCTGAGTCCTGAAGCGAATTCGCTTCAGGACTCAGCTCCAAAGCGGCGAGAATGAACGGTGTGGGCGGGCGAAGGGTGGGCGGCAGCGAGGAGTTTGCGTGGGCGGTGGGGAAACTCCTTGCTGATGCACGCTGCTCGCCCTCCCGCCAGCAAGAGGGGGAAGACCCAGGGAAGCCGCCCAGCAGCTGATCTGCCGGGTGCCATCTACGCATGCGTGCCCATAGAAAAAAGGGCACGCATGCGCAGATGGTGTTTTGACTTCCGGGTTGAAAAATCGCGAATTACCCTGTTCGCAATGGTCGGGGACGCAATAACCGGGGGATCACTGTATACCATTTCACAATCAGCATATCGTCTCACCCCCCCACCCCACCCAACAATCTGGGTCCTGGTAAGAATGGAAGGCTGAATCAACCCTGAGCCAGTATCAAATTGCCAAACTTCTGGCAGCTGGCAGTCAGCAGAAGTAGCCTGCAGTACTGCATTCCAACCACTGCGCCACCATGGAGATATAGCACATATAAAAAGTGTGTAAAATAAATAGGATTAAAACTAGATGACATTCACCCAATATCGGGCCATATCAACAACATTTTCTCTCATCTGCATGAGGTGTCATCTCCATGCCCATTGAAGGACATCATATGCATCATATCATGTGTGCAATAGATTGTTCTTCTCCACATCCACACGAAGTATCTTCTAAAAGTCTAATAATAATAATAATAATAATAATAATAATAATAATAACAACAACAACAACAACAACAACAACAACAACAGAGTTGGAAGGGACCTTGGATGTCTTCTACTACAATTTATTTATTATTTATTTATTTATTACTTAGATTTGTATGCCGCCCCTCTCCGAAGACTCGGGGCGGCTCACAACACGTGGAAACAAATCATAAATAATCTGACAATTTAAAATATTTAAAGATTTAAGAAAGACCCCATATACTAACAGACATACACACAAGCATACCATATATAAATTAAACATGCCCAGGGGGAGATGTTTCAGTTCCCCCATGCCTGACGGCAATCCCTTGCATAGGCAGGAAACCCTAAATTACTTCAGACAGATGGTTATCCAACAACTTCTTAAAGATGTTGGAGCATTCACAACTTCTTGGAGGCAAGCTGTTCCACTGATTAATTGTTCTAATTGTCAGGAAATTTCTCCTTATTTCTAAATTAATTATTTCCTTGTTTAGTTTCCGCCCATTGCTTCTTGTTCTACCCTCAGGTGCTTTAGAGAATTGGTCAACTCCCTCTTCCTTGTGGCAACCCCTTAGATATTGGAACACTGCTATCATGTCTCCCCTGACCCTTCTTTTCATTAAACTAGCCAGGTCTAGTTCCTGCAACTGTTCTTCATATGTCCAGTCCCGTAATCATCTTTTTCTAGAGTTTGAACATCATTTTTGCATTGTAGTGACCAAAACTGAATACAATATTTCAAGTGAGGCCTTACCAAGGCCTTATAAAGTAGTAATAACACTTCACATGATCTTGATTCTATCCCTCTGTTAATGCAGCCAAGAACTGTGTTGGCTTTTTTGGCAGCTGCTGCACACTGCTGGCTCATATTTCTTTTCTTAGAGTCCCTTTTCATCTTCGTGCCCCAGTGCACAGTCTATTTAGAATTTCTAAACAGGCCAAGGTTGTTCTTGACCAGGCAGTATATAGTTGTGTGGTTATGCCCTGTGATAACCCAAAACCAGGAATGAAGGCCACAAAGCCAGCTGAGAGTTCCATCTCCCCTTTAATACTTCAAATTAGATCCCGCTATATAGAGCGCTGGTGAGACCATATTTGGAATACTGTGTTCAGTTCTGGAGACCTCACCTACAAAAAGATATTGACAAAATTGAACGGGTCCAAAGACAGGCTACAAGAATGGTGGAAGGTCTTAAGCATAAAACCTATCAGGAAAGACTTCATGAACTCAATCTGTATAGTCTGGAGGATGGAAGGAAAAGGGGGGACATGATCGAAACATTTAAATATGTCAAAGGGTTAAATAAGGTTCAGGGGGGAAGTGTTTTTAATAGGAAAGTGAACACAAGAACAAGGGGACACAATCTGAAGTTAGTGGGAAAGATCAAAAGCAGCATGAGAAAATATTATTTTACTGAAAGAGTAGTAGATACTTGGAACAAACTTCCCGCAGACGTGGTTAGTAAATCCACAGTAACTGAATTTAAACATGCCTGGGATAAACATAGATCCATCCTAAGATAAAATACAGGAAATAGTATCAGGGCAGACTAGATGGATCATGAGGTCTTTTTCTGCTGTCAGACTTCTATGTTTCTATGTTTCTATTTCCCCCAAATGCTCACACGTTCTTGGTAAGTCCCAAAGCACACATACCCATATGTGTGGCCTTCTGGCCGCACGCAGTCCAGCAAAGCAAAGTAAAAGGGAAATGAACCCAAGAAGCAAGAACAAGACCCTGAGACCACAAAACAAGGAAGAAATAATGAGTCCCTGAAGCAAGGGACAAACAACGATTCCACAAAGCAAGGAAGAAGCAAGCAGTCCTGCAAACCCCAGACATCTGCAATGGCACAGAAAACTCTACCAATTCAGCATTTGTTGGTGACAAAAACGGCCCCTCCCAACAGCATCTCCTTAAATCTGCCTTGTGAAGAGGCGTGGGGTCCTCTCTTCCCGAGCCGTTGGGTCGACCTGTGCTGTCCTGCTTTCTCTCCACTCTCTGTGCTCAGGGATCAGAAGGAGGCAGTCGTTGACCATTGCCTGAACTCCCTCACTCCTCATTTGAGTAGAAGCCTTGGTAGCGCAGTGGTTAGAGTGCAGTACTGCAATCTGCTTCTGCTGACTGCTAGCTGTAGTTCACCAGTTCAAATCTCACCAGGCTCAAGGCTGACTCAGCCTTTCATCCTTCCGAGATGGGTAAAAGGAGGACCCAGATTGTTGGGGCCAATATGATGACTCTATAAACCACTTAGAGAGGGCTGAAAAGCACTGTGAAGCAGTTTATAAGTCTAAGTGTTATTGCTATTTCCATTTCTTGCCTTCTCTTGATCATCCCGCCCCTGTTCCTCCCTGCTAACAAGCCCTCCCAGTCCTGAGGGGCTCTGGGTTGCCTCATCCTGCTCCTCCTCACATTCCTCCAAAGCCAAGGAAGCCCCTTGATCTCCATCTGCCCCAAGTCCAGCTTGTCCTCCTCCTCTGATTCAGGCTCCGATGGGGACATGGCATGCCCAGTTGCCCCGCAACTCATTACTCACTTTCATTAAGGAAAAACAAAAAGGAGCAACACAAGTAAGCCAAAGCCACCACTCACTTTTCTATTTGAAAAGCTCACCATCCTAACTCGTAACTTAACTTTTATGGAAGTTAAGTTATTCCAACGAGACTGATTAGCTTTCCAGCCATTGGCCATCTGAACCCAAGACAGTTGCAATGACTTAGAACAACCTGCCCTAATCTAACATTTCCAGATATCTTAGTAAAAGAATGTGGAGATAATTTTGATGAAAGGATAGGTGAACTGTTAAGGGAGGAGAAATGGTAACTCAATCCTTGGAAAGTGCAAAGGGTGGGAAAGAAACTCAAAATAATCCCATCTTGGTTGTGTTTGGTATACGAGGGGGCAGAGAGGAACTCTGGCAGGTTCTCAAAATTCTGTTACTCTACCCTATAACAGTGATGGCGAACCTATGGCACCGATGCCACAGGTGGCACGCAGAGCCATATCTGTTGGCACCCAAGCTGTTACCCTAGTTCAGTTCCAATGTGTATGTCTGTACTGGCCAGCTAATTTTTGGCTCATCTAGAGTCTCTGGGAGGGTATCAAGCTCAACCCTGACAAGACAGAGTGGCTGTGGGTTTTGCCTCCCAAGGACAATTCCATCTGTCCGTCCACTACCCTGAGGGGGTGGAATTATTGATCCCATCAGAGAGGGTCCGCAACTTGATCCACAGCTAACATTAGAGCACCATCTTTCGGTTGTGGCGAGGAGGGCGTTTGCCCAGGTCTGCTTGGTGCACCAGCTGCGGCCCTATTTGGACAGGGAGTCTCTGATCACAGTCACTCATGCCCTCATCACCTCGATGTTCGACTACTGCAACACTCTCTACATGGGGCTACCTTTGAAGAGTGTTCGGAAATTTCAGATCATGCAGAATGCGACCGCGAGAGCAATCATGGGCTTTCTTAGATATGCTCATGTCTCGTCAACACTCCGTGGCCTGCACTGGCTGCCAATCAGTTTCCAGTCACAATTCAAAGTGTTGGTCATACCTATAAAGCCCTACATGGCATCAGACCAGAATACCTTCGGGACCATCTTCTGCTGCACGAATCCCAGTGGCCGATCAGGTCCCATAGAGTTGGACTTCTCTGGGTCCCGTCGACTAAGCAATGCCGTCTGGCGGGACCCAGGGGAAGAGCCTTCTCTGTGGTGGCCCCTGCCCTCTGGAATCCACTAAAATAGAAATCCTGTAATCTTTGCATTGCTTTATTTTTTGATCTGGCTTCCCTCACAGCACAGTCTTGGATTTTCCCAGAAATACAATTCTTCCATCTATCAGTATCTATATTCAATTAGATACATTGAGACCCTAAATCAAGGGTGTCAAACTTGCATCGTCATTGCGGTGTCACATGATGTATCAGGACTTTTTTCTCATTTGCTAAACCAGGCAGAGGTGGCTCCAGCATCCTTGATGTATCCAGCCCATAGCCACAAGTTTGACACCCCTCCCCTAAACATTCCGAACTATATCTCCATCATCTCTTCCCTTGGCCATAATAGCGAAAGCTAGTGAGAATCAAAACCACAAATTTCTGGTGCAGGCCAAATTGACAGCCCTGTCATCTGTATCATAAAACTGTCATTCAAAGGTTAACTTCTCATATTCAAACTGAAAGTTCAATAGTGCCATTTCCCTTTTTTCATCCCCAGTTTAGACTAGCCAATTTCTAGAGACAAGCTGGGGGCTCAAAGGAAAAGCGACTTTACCTAATTCCTTTTTCGCTTTCACGATAATCCTAATACAAATGCTTAAAAAATGCTAAATTGAAAGCTACATCTGAGCTTGAGTTTTCTTCCTGTAATTAGGCATTATAAGTAGTTCTCAACTCACAATAGTTCATTTAGTGACCATTCAAAGTTACAACGGCACTGCAAAAAGGAACTTATGATCATTTTTCACACTTACGACCGTTGCAGCAGCATTCCTACAGTCACATGATCAAAATTCGGACATTTCAGACAGTTGCAGTGTTTTGCTACCTTCTGACAAGCAAAGTTAATGGGGACTTAACAACTATGTCACTAATAAACTGCAATGCTTCACTTAACAAATGCAGAAAGAAAGGTCGTAAAATGAGGCAAAATGTACTTAACATCTGTCTTGCTTAGCAACAGAAATTTTGGGCACAGTTGTGGTCATAGGTCAAGGACTACATGTGTATCTTTTTGAATATATTGCTAGAATAGAATCCAGCAATATTTTAAACAAACACGCATACACACAAATCCAGCAAAGAATTGTGAGGTTGGTTCTTAATTTATTTTGCAGATACTTCATTAGTTTGGTACAAAAACATCTGCAGGAAAGCAACCATGTTCGGGAAACACCAAGGACCCCTCAAATGGTTCCAACTATCTTTGAACAAAATCTTCAAAAATACTTCACCAGAAGAGCCCTTCATTCCTCTACTCGAAAGAGAATACCCTACGAAACTAGACTTACAATCCTAGGTCTTGAAAGCTTAGAACTACGACACCTTAAACATGATCTAAATATTGCCCACAAGATCATATGCTGCAATGTCCTGCCTGTCAAAGATTACTTCAGCTTCAATCACAACAACACAAGAGCACACAACAGATTCAAGCTTAATATTAACCGCTCCAAACTTGACTGTAAAAAATATGACTTTAGTAATCGGGTTGTCGAAGCGTGGAACTCATTACGGACCCTGTAGTATCATTACCTAACCCCCCAACATTTTACCCTTAGACTATCCACGGTTGACCTCTCCAGATTCCTAAGAGGTCAGTAAGGGGCGTACATAAGCGCACTAGAGTGCCTTCCGTCCCCTGTCCTATAGTCTCTCCTATATCTCGTATTTCTTCTCTACTGTACCCTCTATAACCTTCATTGTGTATTATTGTGTATTGGACAAAATAAATAAATAAAATAAATAAACTATGTTCTCAGATTCTTCAAGCTTGCACAGAACAAATCAAATTCACTTAGAATTTACAAAAAAAAAAATTTACAAAAGGAGGAGCAACCATTCCATGTTTTGCCACAGAAACACTCTTTCTGGCCGGCTATGTTTTGATCCCACATTATTACATTCTGATCAGAGTTTTGAGAATCAGAAAGTTCTGTTTATTTCATTTCAAGCTTATCAGTTTCACAATTTTGTACTGTCAGCCTATTCAGAACAACTTATCCTACGCCAATGTTAAAAAGCACAGTAATTAAAGGAATTACAGGGTAGCCGTATCAAATCAGCCAAACCTAAGGTTTTTCAAATGAGGCCAACCACTTGGAATTAACCTGCTCAAATTCTTATTGTGAAACTGCCCAAGCCTATTTTTCTTAGAAAGGAAATCAAAAGATAAAGAGAGCCTCTTATCTAAAAAAAAATAACAACAACAAAATAAAACCCACTTCTTTTATCATTTTCCCTTGATCAATAAACGTGGCGAGAAAGCAGTAATGAATAATAACACTGCATAAATGAAAAAGGAAGAAATTAAAGTGCTGGACTAAGATAAAGGAGATGCAATATTCAGGCTGCCTGCAGACATGGAAGTTCCCTTGGTTTCTTTGGATCAGTAACTGGGGCTTTTTCCTACCTCATCCCTAACATGCCCTGGCAACATCTTTTTACTCCTCTGTCCTCATGATGTTGCCCTCATCTCCTCTCCAGCCCACACCAAAGAGGCTTGCATCCTTAGCTACACTATTCATGCAATCTACACTATACTATAATAGCTACTTCTATACTATGACTACTAATAGCAATCATAGGACTGGGAGCAAGCTCTAAAGTAGAACACAGAACATCAGAGTTCAAAGGGACCTTGGAGGTCTTCTAGTCCAACTCCCTGTTCAAGAAACAAACCCTATACACCATTCCAGACTGGTGGGCTGTCCAGTCTCTTCCAGTAATGGAGCAACCACAACTTTTGAAGGCAAGCTTTTTCCACGGGTTGATTGTTTAATAATAAATTTAATTAATAATAATAAATTTATTGTCATTGTCAAAAACAACGAATTGTCATTGGCAACGAAAGTTGTGTGACACCCAGAGACCAGTCCCACCAGACATAAAATCAGAATAGGTAAATTTAAAAATAGAATAAAAAATAGAATAAAAAATAGAATAAATGTCCCACCCACTACAAATTCCCCACCCTGAACCACTCAACCATCTACGTGACAGACCGAGTAATATTGTCCAACAGTTTACTAATGGTGACCCTTTAGTTCATTGTTAAGTGCGAGTATAGCTCTGGGATAAAAACTATTCAGGAAACGTGTGGTCCGAGTTCTAGTTGTTCTATATCTTCTGCCAGAAGGCAACAGTTCAAAGAGATTGTAAGCAGGATGAGAAGAGTCGTTGAGAATAGTATGCACCTTCCTAGAACAGCGAGATGTGAAGATGTCATCCAGGGTGGGTAGCTGGAGCCCAATGATGTTCTGGGCAGTTTTAATAATTCTCTGTAGAATTTTTTGTTCGCTACAGAGCTGCTCCCATACCAAGCTAGAATGCCGTATCTCAAGACACTCTCAATGGTGCTGCGATAGTGGGACAACAGTAGATGCTGATATAAATTTAACTTCCTGAGCATTCTCAGGAAGTACAGCCTCTCTTATGCCTTCTTCACAAGCATATTACATTCATAGTCCATGAGAGGTCTTCTGATATATAAGTGCCAGAAATTTGAAACTACCAACCCTCTCCAGCTCCTCGCCATTTATGTGCAATGGTGAATTGTTCCCATTGTCAGGAAATTTCTCCTTAGTTCTATGTTTTTTTTCTCCTTAGTTAGTTTCCATCCATTGCTTCTTTGTCTTGCCTTCTGCTGTTTTGGAAAATAAATTGACCCCCTCTACTTTGCGACAGCCCCTCGACCAAGATGATTACTCTACAAAAAGACTTCGACTTAGTTTCTGACTAGTCCAACACATGGCAACTCCAAATCTCAACCAGCAAATGCTCTGTCCTACACATTGGCAAAAAGAATCAGAACTTCAAATACAAACTTAATAAACAAATTATCACAGATAATCCCCACTCGGTCAAGGACCTCGGAATACTAATAACTAAAGATGCCAGGGTGACCAGGAATATACCAGGGTGATCCGACACAAATATATAATCCCTTACTGGGATTTGATCCTGGGGCTTCTGCCTTGTATGTATATATATATATATTCGTAGATTTTAACGGGTATATGTATGTAGATTGTTCTGAGTTTGGGTTTTGCCCCGTGTAATATTTTGCATGTCTATGCGACGTTTCGGTGAAATCACATTCACCATCATCAGGCTGAAGTTGTAAGCTTCGTGCTGCTGTAAATATAGTTTGTTTGCAACTGCCATTTGTTCCTTATAAATAGTGGTGGGGGTGGAGATTTGGTTTGAATGTAGCAAATAGATTGGGTGGCTATGTTTTAATGATTTGATTGGTTGGTGGAGTCACATTTAGTTGAAGGATTGACATGGTGATGATTATGATATGTTTTTTTGTTTAGGGCTGGTTTCCAAATTTCTGGTAGGTGGGACGTGTCATCACGTTTATTCATACAGAGGGGGTGTTTTTCTATCTCTATGACTTCCATGATTATTCTTTTATATACGTGTTCTGTTTTGGAAAGTAATTTAGTTTTTTCGAAGTCAATTTCACCAGGAAGTTTCTACACAGCAGGCAATTGCTGAGCCATCAAACCACACCCAGCCACCAGTATTTATAGAAGGAAGGCAGCTCAGGTCTCGCTGTGTTCGCCCTAGAACAAGGACAGAAACACCAGCCCAGCCCAGGGCCATTTCAAGGCAGTTAATTTATTTATAGCCAACAAACTATATTCTGTATGTATCACATATTTTTTGCTGAATTTTTTAAAATTAAGGGAGACTAGGATAGGTCGAAATAGCGCTATCATAGTCTCCCTTAATTTTAAAAAATTCAGCAAAAAGCATGTGATTGATATATAGAGTATATGTCAAATGTTTTGACATATATAGAAGATATTTGGACTTCAACTCCCAGAGTTCCCCAGCCAGCGAATGCTGGCTGGGGAATTCTGAGAGTTGAAGTCCAGATACCTTCAAGTTGCCAAGGTTGGGAAACAATGATCTAGAAGTCCCTCTCAGCCAAGAACATCACTGGAAGACATTGGGCCAAGGACTCTCTTTTAACAGAAGACACAGTACCAACAGAAGGGTATATCTATAGTTTACGGTTGAGCTGTGAGTTCCTTGGTACTCACTGAACTTGGTTTTCTTTTTGCAGACATCCGATTACCGACAACAAAGAAACATCATCAGTGCTAGAAGGAAGTGGGGTTTCCTGTCTCTTTATAAAGAAGTGTCTTGCCCTGTTTGTTGTTGGTGTAACACTGGAAAAAGTAACCCACAGTCTAATCAAGAACCACCACAAACACTTCCATCAATATGGACAGGAGAAGCCACTTGAATCTAAACAGAGCAAAGGCCATTCCCTTTTATAAGAGTTATCCAGAAAGTAAAGTTACAAGGCACATAGCTCTCGCGGGGAATGTTCATGGGGGAAGTTGGTATCACTATCATGTAGCGGGAAGCCAGAGGAATGAGCAGTGCCAGTGGTCAGTAGATCATCGACTGGCGTTGTAGTGAAGGTGAGAGATGAGCATCCTCATTCTGTTTCCTTCCAAGGGCGAAATGCACGCTGTAATATGCTACCTGAATGCTAAGGGCATGAATGCTGCTGCGATGGGTGCCTAAGGTTTTTCTCACCTTTTGCTGAGTTTTGAATTTTTTGGCTGAAGGAGAATGGGTATGGCGCCACTGCATGGATTGATATTTGCTCTCTGGAGTATGGTGACAAGCCCAAGTTTCATCTCCTGTCACTGTACAGTTGAGAAAAGCCTCGCCTTCAATCTCGAAATTGTCAAGAAATTCTTGGGCGGCACTGACTCTGTCGATTTTGTGCGCTTCAGTAAACATATCATTATCATTATCATTATCATTATCATTATCATTATCATTATCATTATCATTATCATTATCATTATCATTATCATTATCATTTTCATTATCATTATCATTATCATTATCATTATCATTATCATTATCATTATCATTATCATTATCATCATCATCATCATCATCATCATCATTATCATTATCATTATCATTAATTAGATTTGTATGCCGCCCCTCTCCGTAGACTCGGGGCGGCTCACAACAATAACAAAGACAATGTAAGAACAAATCTAATAATTTAAAAAACACTAAAAACCCCATTATTAAAAGCAAGCATACACACAAACATACCATGTATAAACTGTATAGGCCTGGGGGAGTTGTCTCAGTTCCCCCATGCCTGCCGGCAGAGATGGGCCTTAAGAACTTTACGAAAGGCAAGGAGGGTGGGGGCAGTTCTGATCTCCGGGGGGAGCTGTTTCCAGAGGGTTGGGGCCGCCACAGAGAAGGCTCTTCTCCTGGGTCCCGCCAAACGACATTGTTTAGTTGACGGGACCTGGAGAAGGCCAACTCTGTGGGATCTAACCGGTCGCTGGGATTCGTGCGGCAGAAGGCGGTCCCGGAGATATTCTGGTCCGATGCCATGAAGGGCTTTATAGGTCATAACCAACACTTTGAATTGTGATCGGCAAATGATCTTGGATGGAACACTGCATACAGAGCCGGGGTGGCGCGGCAGAAGGCGGTCTTGTAGATACCCTGGTGTGGTGCCATGAAGGGCTATAAGTAATGACCGACAGACTGCGGAGTGTTGGAGTAACATGGGCATATTTTGGAAAGCCCATGATTGCTCTTGCAGCTGCATTCTACACGATCTGAAGTTTCCAAACACTCTTCAAAGGTAGCCCCATGTAGAGAGCGTTACAGTAGTCGAACCTCGAGGTGATGAGGGCATGAGTGACTGTGAGCAGTGACTCCCGGTCCAAATAGGGCCGCAACTGATGCACCAGGCGAACCTGGGCAAATGCCCCCCTCGCCACAGCTGAAAGATGTTTCTCTAATGTGAGCTGTGGATCGAGGAGGACACCCAAGTTGCAGACTCTCTCCGAGGGGGTCAATAATTCCCCCCCCCCCCCAGGGTGATGGACGGACAGATGGAATTGTCCTTGGGAGGCAAAACCCACAGCCACTATGTCTTATCAGGGTTGAGTTTGAGTCTGTTGACACCCATCCAGGCCCCAACAGCCTCCAGACACCGGCACATCACTTCCACTGCTTCGTTGACTGGACATGGGGTGGAGATGTAAAGCTGGGTATCATCAGCGTACTGATGATACCTCACCCCATGCCCTTGGATGATCTCACCCAGCGGTTTCATGTAGATATTAAATAAAAATTAAATATCTTGATAGATAGATAGATAGATAGATAGATAGATAGATAGATAGATAAAAATAAAATAATAAAATAAAATAAAATAAAATAGAATACAATAAAAAGCAAACACTTTTCAAGAAAAAAAACCAAGAAAGTCCAGTTGCCTTTTGGAAAATTATCTTTGGAATAATTAAATAGCATTTCTATTCAGTAGGGAAGAAATGACCACTTTGAGTAAAATTGGGAGGAGGCTTCAAAGGCAGGATACTTTTTTGATTATTTATTTGTATTCTACCTTTATTAATTTGCATAAATAACCCAGGGCAGACTAGATGGACCATGAGGTCTTTTTCTGCCGTCAGTCTTCTATGTTTCTATGTGATGAACACACCTTCCTCTTACTATCTTCCCTTACCACAAACTGTGAGGTAAATTAGGGCTGAGAGGGATTGAGAAGGCCAACTTGGGTATAAGTAACCTAAATAATAAGAAATTCTTATTCTTAAAAAAAAAAGATGTACAGACCGAAAAAATGAATAAATTTCCACACAATATCTTTGCAACAGTGTAAGGCTGGCTAGCCAAATAAAGTGGGAGATGATCCTTTTGAAATTTGGCAAGTTTGTCTTGCAAGAAAAAGTCAGGCCTCCTTCAATTGCTCATCTCTTTGCATCATTAAGGAAGCAAAGATTGTGGCAATACTGTAGTGAGAATCCTGTGGTAATTTTAACAACGTAGTTAACGTTTAAAAACTATTGTAAGTTAAGGACTACCTGTATACTTCCCCTTCCTTGCAAAGGGTCCTTGACTTACAATAGGTTGTTTAATGACTGTTTGAAGTTACAATGGTAGTAAAAAAAAGTGACGTGTGGTCTATTTTTCCCACACTTATGACCGTCGCAGCATCCCGACGGCCATGTGATCAAAATTCTTGGCTTGACGATTGCAGCACCTTAGGGTCATGTGCAGTAATGGGTGTGGCTTATTTTGTGGGTGTGGCTTGATGGTCATGTGACTGGGAATGAGTGGCTTGGCAGCCATGTGACCAGGTGGGAGTGGCTTGAACGATCATCATAGTTCAAGTGAACTGTTAAGTCCTCGACTTACAACCTCACCATTGTCGCTCTCTGGTGTGACAATTTGCTTCGTGCTTCCCGTCTCTCCTTCCTGGGTTGCTCCCTGCCTCAGGCTGGGTAGCTAGGCGAATGGGTGCCAATGGGAGAGGGGCGGCATACAAATCTAATAAATAAATAAATAAAATAAATCAGCTGTTGAGGAAAGATGGGGGAGGAAATGGGCCCCCTGCAACTCCTGCCGGTGCTGATCTTCCTGCTGCTTTCCGAGGAGGAGGATGGGAGGGTGGGGTGGTCACCTGGAGCTGGGCACACAGCTTCATTTATGTTGTGAGCCGCCCCGCATCCTTAGAGAGGGGCGGCATACAAATCCAATAAATAAATAAATTTCCACTGGTGGAACTGTGTTGCACACCGTCCTGCCCACCCCTGGTCATGTGATCACTTTTGGTGAACCTTCTGACAAGCAAAATCAACGGGGGAAGCCAGATTCACTTAACAACCCGTGTTACTGATGTAACAAGTACAGTGATTCACTTTTAAAAAGTGGTAGGAAATACTGGAAAAAATGGGGGGAAACTCATTTAACAAATGTCTCGCCTACCAATGGAAATTTTGGCTCTGGAGGCAAGCGGTTCCACTTATTAATTGTTCTGTCAGGAAATTTCTCCTTAGTTCTAAGTTTGGCTCTATTCTCTTAAGTTGAGAACTATCTCCAGCAGGGAGGAAAAATTTCAAGTAGGAACTGTTGGTAAGGGAGAGAAATAGCTAACACCATCCTTTGTACAGCCACCCACCCACCCTAGGCCACACTTGTTACAAATAAAAAGAAAAGAGAATTGGAATCAAAAGTGAGGGAGAGACACACCAAATTTAGCTTTCATAAATCATATTATTGAGGCACTTTTCATTTTTTGTTTTTGTTTTGGTCATGCCTAAAGCTTACCCATTTTGCATCACAGGCCTCTTTGAACCCTATGGACTTTTTCTTTTAAAAATTGGGTTGAAATCCACAAGGCCAAATACATGCTCAAATATGATTATCAAAACATTTTTTAATAACTCAAATAATTTTAGATGTTGAGATTATAAATCCTTCAACATTCAGTCAGAACTGAAGAAGCTTCTTGGATGAGAAGAGAAACCTCTTTAAGGAAAAAGAAAGGAAGGAAGGGAGGGAGGGAGAGAGGGAGAAAGAAAGGAAGGAAG
Source organism: Erythrolamprus reginae (assembly GCF_031021105.1). Lineage (NCBI taxonomy): Eukaryota > Metazoa > Chordata > Lepidosauria > Squamata > Dipsadidae > Erythrolamprus > Erythrolamprus reginae. Next base: position 34,161,563 of record NC_091951.1, on the reverse strand, counting down.
GAAGGAAGGAAGAAAGAAAGAAAGAAAGAAAACACCTAGAAACAAACAAACTATTAACCAAAAGCCAATATGGGCTTGTCAAAAAAGATCATGCCAGATCAATTTTATCGCATTCTTTGACAAAGTGACAAAATTAGTGGACCAGAGGAATGCTATCAATAGAATTTACTTGGATTTCAGTAAGGCATTTGATAAAGTAGACCATAGCCTACTACTAGATAAAATAGAAAAATGTGGGTTAAACAGTATCAAAACCAGATGGATTCAAGTGCTGACCAACCACATTCAATGTGTAGTTCTCAATGGAACTGCATCTACATGGAGGGAAGTATGCAGTGGGGTACCTGCTTTTGGTATCCCACTGCATTACTCTTCAACGTTTTCATCAATAACGAGGATGAGGGAATAGATGGGGAACTGATCATATTTGTAGATAACACCAAGCTAGGAGGAATTGTTAAATATGCAGAGAGAGTTGCTAAGGGCAGGATTTGAATGTTGTCTCCTGATTGGCTGTTTGTTCCGGTGGGAGAATTTGTTACTATGTCAAATAAGGGTTGTTACTTTGTGAAGCCTATAAATAGGTTAAAGACACGTCACTTTCTCTGAGAGAGAATTAGTGACTACAGTGATCCCCCGATTATCGCGAGGGTTCCGTTCCAAGACCCCTCGCGATAATCGATTTTTCGGGATGTAGTGGTGCGGAAGTAAAAACACCATCTGCGCATGCGTGCCCCTTTTTCCATGGCCGCACATGCGCAGATGGTGGAGTTTGCGTGTGGGCGGCGGGGAAGACCCAGGGAAGGTTCCTTCGGCCGCCCAACAGCTGATCTGCTCCGCAGCGCGGCAGCAGCGAGGAGCCAAAGATGGGGTTTCCCCATTGCCCAGGCAACGGGGAAACCCCATCTTCGGCTCCTCGCTGCTGCCGCACTGCGGAGCAGATCAGCTGTTGGGCGGCCGAAGGAACCTTCCCTGGGTCTTCCCACCGCCCAGGCAAAGGGGAAACCCCAAGATCGCTTGCTGCTTGCCCGTTCACCCGCCAGCCCGGCTGCTCGCTTGCCCGTTCACCCGCCCGCCCGCCTACTCCGCTTGCCCGTTCGCCCGCCTGCCCTGCTGCTCGCTTGCCCGTTCCCCCGCCCGCCCGCCCGCCCACTCTGCTTGCCTGTTCCCCCGCCCGCCCGGCTGCTCGCTTGCCCATTCACCTGCCCGCCCGGCCGCTCCGCTTGCCCGTTCCCCCGCCCGCCCGGCTGCTCGCTTGCCCGTTCACCCGCCCACCCAGCCGTTCCGCTTGCCCGTTCACCCACCCGCCCGGCTGCTCGCTTGCCGCTCGAGAGCAAGAGGGGGAGAGATAGAGAAAGAGAGAGAAGGAAAGAAAGAGATGAGAGAGGGAGGAAGAGAGTGTGAGAGAGGAAGAAGCAAGAGAGAGAAAGAGAGAGAGAAAGAAAGATGAGAAAGGAAGGGAGTGACGTCATCGGGTGGAAAAATTGCGATATAGCGTTTCGCAAAGATCGAGATCGCGAAACTCGGGGGATCACTGTATACCCTAACTGATCTGTTTAACCTGCCTGTTCTGACTGAAAGAAAAATAAAGAAACTGCTAATTCACCAGTTGCCTTCCACTGAGTATTTTTCAGGAACAGCCTACACTCAGGACATAAACTTAAGATACAGAAGGATCTTGACAGACTTGAATATTGGGCGCTATCTAACAAAATGAAATTCAATGGTGAAAAAAGCAAAGTTCTACATTTAGGCAAGAAAAACCAAATGCACAGGTACAGTATATGTGGTACCTCGCTCAATAGTAGTAACTGTGAGAGAGTCCTAGTGGACAATCACTTAAACTCGACTGCAGAAAATATGACTTCAGCAATAGAGTGACTCTGTGGTTTCTTCCCCAAACTCCCAAGATTTTAACCTTAGACTGTCTACAGTCCACCTCTCCCCATTTCTAAGAGGTCTGTAAGAGGTGTGCATAAGCACACCACTGTGCCTACTGTCCTATTATCCTCTTTTATCCTTACTTTTTACTTACGTTTATATAAACTACTATTATCCTATACATATTTTTGTGGCTGCAGCTGCCAAAAGAGCCAACACATTTCTAGGCTGCATAAACAAAGGGGTAGAATCAAAATCACGTGAAGTGTTAATGTGGTTAATTATGTTTTAATTCCTTGGTAAGGCCACACTTGGAATACTCCATCCAGTTTTGGTCACCACAGTGTAAAAAAGATGTGAAGACTTTAGAAAGAGTGCAGAGAAGAACAACAAAGATGTTTAGGGGACTGGAGGCTGAAACATATGAAGAACAGTTGCAGGGACTGGGTATGTCTTGTTTAATGAAATATAAGATGGCAGTGTTCCAATATCTCAGGGGTTGCTACAAAGAAGAGGGGGTCAAGCTATTCTCCAAAGCACCTGAGGGCAGGACAAGAAGCAATGGTTGGGAGAGAAAAAATCAAAGAAGAAGCAACTTAGAACTAAGGAGAAATTTCTTGACAGTTAGAACAATTAATCGGTGGAACCGCTTGCCTCCAGAAATTGTGAATGCCCAACACTGGAAGTTTTTAAGCAGATGTTGGATAACCATCTGTCTGAAGTGGTGTAGAGTTTCCTGCCTAGGCAAGGGGTTGGACTAGAAGATCTCCAAGGTCCCTTCCAACTCTTTTATTCCGATATTCTGATGCAGTTGCATTTGGACAAAGCGGGTTTTGGTAGAAGAGCTGATTGCATCAGCATGGAGATAACCATCACTTCTGGTTCTCTGACTTGGGCCTCTGATGCAATGGATGATGAAGCATCAACGGGTGATGTATAACTGTTGAGACACCATGTTGTAAAGGGAGAGGATTACATCATTGCCAATGTAGCTAATGACAACATCAAGCTTTTTCATGGGTTGATGACAAAAAGAAAAGGGAACATAGCACGGGGAAAAAAGAGCCACGTAATTTGCCTTGTGGTTCAAGACAAGTTTGGAAAGATTCATAGCTATTTACTTACTTACTTACTTACTTACTTACTTACTTACTTACTTACTTACTTACTTACTTACTTACTTACTTACCTACTTACTTACCTACTTACTTACTTACTTATTTGATTTTTATGCCACCCCCTAGGGACTTTTTGCGATTATCATTATGAGATGATAGCCTGATTGACTGTTGTTTGACCAACTCAGCTGGATGGTTGAATGTTGGATGGCTTAGAATAGGATGGCCCTTTGATGACTTGTGGACTTCAACTCCCAGAATTCCTGAGCCAACCAAGTCCACAAGTCGTAACGAGTCCATCGTTCTCCACCTGTGGCTTAGAAGATGAAATCTAAAATGATTAACTTGGAAATGGCCAGAATGCTTCCCCCCCCCCTTTATTTATTTTTTATTTATTTGTTTTTTTTTTCAAGTATATATTGGTGGTATACAAAAATATAATAATATTTATATACATGATACTAGTAAAAGAGAAACATTAGGACAGGGGACAGAAGGCACTCTGGTGCACTTATGCACTCCTCTTACTGACCTCTTAGGAATAAGGGGAGGTCAACAGTGAATAGTCTAAGGGTAAAGTTTTGGAAGTTAGGTGATAATACTACCAAGTCTGGTAGCGAGTTCCACGTATCAACTACTCAGTTACTGAAGTCGCATTTCCTGCAGTTGCATTTAGGGTAGTTTACTTTAAGTTTGTATCTGTTGTGTGCTCTGTGTTATTGTGGGTGAAGCTGACAGGAAGACCGTTGTAGCAGATGATTTTATGGGCTTTGCTTAGGTTGTGCTTAAGGCGGTAGTCCTCAACTTACAACTACAATTGAGTCCAAGATTTATGTTGCTAAGTGACAAATTTGTTAAGTCCCTTTTCTGCCCCATCGTATGACCTTTCTTGCCACTTTTGTTAAGAGAATTACTGCAGTGGTTAAATTAGTAACTCGGTTCTTAAGTGAATCTGGCTTCCCCATTGACATTGCTTGTCAGAAGGTCCCAAAAGGTGATCAACATGAGCCCAGGACACTGCAACTGTCATAAATGTGAATCAATTGCCCAGTGTCCGAATGTAAATCACATGACCATGGGGATGCTGCAACGGTCATAAGTGTGAAAAATGTTCCTAAGTCCCTTTTTTTTTGTGCCGTTGTAACTTTGAACAGTTACTCAGAAAAATGTTGTAAGTCAAGGACTATTTGTAATTTCTTCTTCAAGATGATTGTGAAAATCTTAGTCAACTGCTTACGGGGATTGTGGGCTCTCCATCTATGGAGGTTTTTCAGAGGAAGCCTCTCACAATTGGTTGGATTGTTTCTCCTGCCCATGGTGGTTGGAAAACAGAAGATATGTGTCATCCCTTCCCACTCTATGATTTTATGTAATGCAAATGATCCACGCCATTTCCTTCCAACTCTATGATTTTATGGAACGCAGATGATCCATGGCATCCCTTCCAGCTCTATGATTTTATGCAGATGATCCATGCCATTTCCTTCCAACTCTATGATTTTATGGAACACAGATGATTCATGGCATCCCTTCCAGCTCTATGATTTTATGCAGATGATCCACGCCATTTCCTTCCAACTATTTGATTTTATGGAACGCAGATGATCCACGGCATCCCTTCCAATTCTACGATTTTATGGAACGCAGAAGATCCGTGCCATCCCTTCCAACTCTACGATTTTATCAGTTCATTTTCTTGGCAGCGGGACAGATGAGGTTTGCCATTGCCAGAAGAAAGAGAAACAAACATTTAATTATACTGAGTCATACAGAAAGTAGGAAGCAACACCCTGAAACTTTCTCAACGTGGCTGGAAAATGTTCTACTCCCCCAAAAGCCTAAGTATAAAGCCAGAGGAGCTTCCCTTGAAAAGGAAGCGTTCCCCCAAAGGCTATGCCCACGCTGAGGTCAGATACTTGTTCTGGGGTTTTTGGTGTTTTTTTAAATGTATATAATAGATGCATTTAATCCCAAATGGAACAGGATTGCAAAATCCAGTTATCTTACTTCTTTCCGGAAGAAGGCCATTAAAAAAAACAAAACATATGGTCCTTGGTTAAAGAAGAATGGAGTAGTTGATACCTGGAGGCCAAACAGCTGGGGAAAGAAAAGAGGATGAAATCATATAAGTAGGCAAAGAAACGATATCCACAGTTGCTGTGGGTTTTAAAGACATGTTGAGTTTTGTCTTTTTTCTTTTTTCTGTTTTTGGCCACCGGAAGTTTGTATACAGATAGCCAGTGGTGGGCTTCGGACTGGTTTGGGCAAACAATCACCGAACTGGTTGTTAAACCAGTTCCAAGTCTATGGAGAGGGGCGGCATACAAATCTAGTAAATAAAATAAAATAAATAAATAAACCGGTGGCAGCCCAACTCTGCAGATAGTCCTTGACATTCAACCATAATTGAGCCAAAAATGTATTTATTTATTAGTTTAATTTATATGTTGCCCAACGCCCCAAAGACTCTGGGCGGCTCACGACAAAGAAATGTATGTCGTTAAGTGAGAAATTTGTTAAGTGAGCTTTGTTCCATCTTACAACCTTTCTTGTCACATTTGTTAAGTGAATCCCTGTGGGGATTAAATTTGTAACACGCTTGTGAAATGAATGCAGTTTCCCCATTGACGTCACTTATCAGAAACTCACAACAGGGGAATCATATGACTCCAGGACAGTGTAATGGTCATAAATGTGAGTCAAGTTGTCAAAGCATCCGAATGTAAATCATATGACCATGGGGATGCTGCAACAGTCATAAGTGTGAAAAATGGTCATAAGTCACTTTTTTCCAGTGCCATCGTAACTACGATAGCTTGTAAGTGCCGTCGTTACATTTGGATGCTTCTAAGTCGAGGGCTATCTATACTTTTTTCTAAGAGTCAGACTTGGAGACAAAATCATTCATTCATTCATTCATTCATTCATTCATTCATTTATTGGATTTGTATGCCGGCCCTCTCCGCAGACTCGGGGCGGCTAACAACAGTAATAAAACAGTATATAACAATAATCCAATACTAAAAATAGTTAAAAACCCATTATATAAAAACCAATCATACATACAGACATACCATGCATAAAATTTTAAAGGCCTAGGGGGAAAGTGTATCTCAGTTCCCCCATGCCTGGTGGCAGAGGTGGGTTTTAAGCAGCTTACAAAAGGCAAGGAGCGTGGGGGCAATTCTAATCTCTGGGGGGAGTTGGTTCCAGAGGGCCGGGGCCGCCACAGAGAAGGCTCTTCCCCTGGGTCCCGCCAAGCAACATTGTTTGGTTGACGGGACCCGGAGAAGACCCACTCTGTGGGACCTAACTGGTCGCTGGGATTCGTGCAGCAGAAGGCAGTCCCTGAGGTAGTCTGGTCCAGTGCCATGAAGGGCTTTATAGGTCATAACCAACAACATAACCAAAATCATATTTCTGTTGGCCACCAAATTTTGGCAACATGAGTTTAAGGGGTCACACACTCACACACAAATGGTCAGAATAACTAAAGGGTCCCCAGCTTCAATTTTGGGGGTCACAAGTAAGTTAAAAGAATTTAATCAAGGCGGGATTTTGAAATTTTGCATGATTTTAAACAATAGTGAGGGATCCTTGGTATTCTCTGAGCTTTCTTTCTTTCTTGCAGATGCTTCATTACACAATTAGGGAATATCATCAGTGTCTTCAGAGAGGGGCGGCATACAAATCTAATAAATTTTTATTATTATTATTATTATTTATTTTTATTATTTTTATTATTATTATTATTATTATTATTATTATTATTATTATTATTATTATTATTATTATTATTACATAGTTAGGGTAATGAACTATCTGTAAGTAAACAAGCTAGCTCAGAGGACACCAAGGACCCCTCATTTCAACCCTGAGCTGCAAATATTCTCCTTTATAGTTCTTGACCATTGACCATTTGTTTAGTGACTGTTCGAAGTTACAACACCACTGAAAAAAGTGACTTAGGACTGTTAGTACTATGTGCATAACTGGAGATTGGCAAGGTATAAAACAAGCCAACAATGTATGCTTAAATGTATTGAAACACTATTGCTTTAAGAAGTCGTGTTACGGCTTGCCATAAGAGGGAGCCAGAAGCATGACTCTCTCTCTCTGACATTTCCTATTATGTTATCTGACTGATGTAGTAGAAACTGTGTGTTAAATATTGGTTTATGTATTTGTAAGATGACTAAGTAAGACTTATAGCATTGCATACTGTATGTACTGACTGATTTAACTGTGTATGACTAGGACCAGTGGTGGGCTACTGCCCGGACGATGGGAGGGGGGACGCAGTGGGGTAGCGAAAATGTAGCTCCACCCCAGAGCACCCGATTTGCACTGAAAGATGTTGAAAGAAAATGCATAAGCCACGCCCACTGGTAGTAAAATTTTGGTACCCCTTCACTGACTAGGACTGTTCTTGACTAAGATATTTGCCAAAGTAAATAATATTTTGTACACTTAATGTACCTGGCTTTTATTACTGAATATCTGCTAGAACTCCATGTTTCCTCTGTGTATGCATATCTTTGAAAACCCAGAGATCACTCTACACACTCTATAACAATGACTGCTTTTCACACTTATGACCATTTATTTATTTATTGGACTTATTATTATTATTATTTTATTATTATTTATTAGATTTGTATGCCACCCTTCTCCATAGACTCACGGCAGCTCACAAGATACAATATAAAACAATGCATACAACAAACCTAATAATTAAAAACTACAAGCTAAAAGCCCAATATATTAAAATCAGTCAACCAATTCAGTCACAATCACACATCACAATTAGTAGAGGGGGGGCTTGATCTAATTGCCCCATGCCTGGCAACATAAGTGAGTTAAGACTCTTGTGGAAGGCGAGGAGGGTGGGGGCAGTGCGAATCTCTTGAGGGAGCTGATTCCAGAGGGCCGGGGCCACCACAGAGAAGGCTCTTCCCCTAGGCCCCGCCAGATGACATTGTCTGGTTGACAGGACCTGGAGAAGGCCAACTCTGTGGGACCCAACTGGCTGCTGGGATTCATGTGGCAGAAGGCGGTCCAGTAAGTAATCTGGTCCGATGCCATGTAGGGCTTGTATACTGTTGCAACATTCCTCATGGTAATGTGATCAAAATTCAGGCAATTGGCAACTGGCTCATACTTATACATACAGTTGCAGGGTCCTCGGTTCAGGTGATCCTCTTTGGTGACCTTTTGACAAGTAAAGTCAATGTGGAAGTCAGATTCAAAGAACAACTTACGCTCCGAGTCTCCGCAGAGGGGCGGCATACAAATCTAATAAATAATAATAATAATAATAATAATAATAATAATAATAATAATAATAATACTTGTGACAAGGAAGGTGGTAAAATGGGTTAAAACACACTTAACAACAGATTCCCCTTAAGAACATAAGAAGAGCCATGCTGAATCAGGCCAAAGCCCATCGAGTCCAGCATTCTGTGTCACACCACTGTCCATGGGGATCTTGAGCAGAAGGAGAAGGCAAAACCCTCCCTTTCCCTTGACCCCCAACAAATGGTACTCAAGGGAATCCTGCCTGCCTCAACCAACATAGAGGCGGCACATGGACATCCGTTTCAATAACCTCCGATACACTTGGCATCCATGAATCTGTCTAATCCTGCCTTGAAGCTATCAAGGCTGACAGCTGTCACGACCTCTTCTGGAAGTGAATTCCATAAACCAACGACCCTCTGGGTAAAGAAATATTTCCCTTGATTTGTCCTCACTTTCTCACCTATGAGCTTTAGGGAGTGCCCCCTTGTCCTATAATTGTGTGACAGAGAAAAGAAACCAAATCCTGCAATCGTTTTTCATGTTTTAGTCTCCATGACTTTAATTTTCTTAGTTGCTCTTCTTTGAACTTTTCCCAAAGTCTCAACATCTTTCTTGTAATGCAGTGGCCAAAACTGGAGCAGTATTCCAGGTGTGGTCTTGCTAAGGCTTTATAAAGCAGTACTAATACTTCATGTGAATGAAAATGAAATTTTGGATAGCTGTGGCTGCTTCAGTGCTACTGGCTGCCACAAATAATCTTCATTTTCAATATTCCGGCACAGTTTCCCAGACCAATTTGAACCCTAAGCCCCATATTTGGGTTCCCATTTATCTAGGATGGTTAGTGCTCAGATGAAAGACTCTTCATCATTCACAGCGTCATAGACTCACCAGAGAAATCACAAAACTTCAAGAAGGAGGCTATAGCCAATCACTTACATTTTGTTGCCAACATAGTTTCCCAACATGCTGAAATATCACTAGGAGCCCAGCTCACCTTGAAGGAAACAAGATTTTCATTTTTACTGCAACAGTAAAAGCTAGACCTTCAATGTGCAAAACCCTTGCGCCCTCTAGTGACCATGAGGTCTTTTGCTGCTGTCAATCTTCTATGTTTCTATGTTTCTATGATCTGTCTATGTGGGTCTAATGTTAAAAAAAGTTGACAATTAACTTTTTCTTTTTTTCTGATGTGGCGTCCTAGGTCCATAGGTTTATTTGTATTCATTACATTGTTAGAGTATACAGGAAGTCCTCAACTTATAACTATTCATTGAGTTCAGTGATGGGGAACCTTTTTTGGCTAAAAGGGTGCATGCCACACCCATAATGCTGCCCTCCCCTCCGATGCATGTGCACAGAACTCAGTGAAGCATCTGGACTTCTGGTAATAATAATAATTAATAATATTTTATTAGATTTGTATGCTGTCCCTTTCCGAGGTCTCGGGGCGGCTCACAACAACAATAACAATATAGTACAAATCTAATAGTTTAAACTAAAAGTAAAAACCTATTATCTTTTTTTTTTTAAAAAGGTAGGCCCGTTGGGCTGCTTTTCGCTCCCCGCAAGGTTCAGAAAAGCCTCCTGAAGCTTGGGGCCGGCCAAAAACGGCCCAGCGAGCCAACTCGAGTTTTGGAAATGAAACAGAAGTGGAGCTGCCCTACTACATACCTTCAGATAGTTGCAAACAGGCCTCACACACCTCAGCCCATTTCTTATGCAGTTGGCAAAGCTTTCCCAAAGGTCTCTGTAGCCGATAACAGAGCTCTAGATTGATTTGCAGCTCTGTTACCAGTTCCACAGGCCTTCAGGAAAACCTTGCGTGTTGCAGAAGAAATGGGCCGAGGTATGGGAGGCCTGGCTACAACTGTCCAAAGCCGGAGAAGTTCCTGAAGACCTCTGACAGGGAAAAGGAAGCTGGGGGTGACACATCCAAGTGAACTTCCCGATGGGCCATTTTTGCCATCCCCAGGCTTCAGGAGACTTTCTTAAAGCCTGAAGAGAGCAAAAATGGCCAAAAAGAAAGCCAAAAATCAGCTGACATAGGGTAACGCCTCGTGTTCTCTCAGATATGGCTCCGCATGCCACCTTACTAAGTTAGTTCATTCAAATAATAATAATAATAATAATAATAATAATAATAATAATAATTTATTAGATTTGTATGCCGCCCCTCTCCGAAGACTCAGGGCGGCTCACAACAGTAATAAAAAAGCAATGGAACAATAGAACAAATCTAATAATAAAAAAGATATATAAAACCCCAACAATTAAAAAACCATACAACACATACATACCAAACATAAAATATAAAAGCCTGGGGGAGACGTCTTAGTTTCCCCATACCTGGCGATAAAGGTAGGTCTTGAGTAATTTGCAAAAGACAAGGAGGGTGGGGGCCGTTCTAATCTCCAGAGGGAGTTGATTCCAGAGGGCTGGGGCCACCACAGAGAAGGCTCTTCCCCTGGGGCCCGCCAAACGACATTGTTTGGTCAACTGGACCCGGAGAAGGCCAACTCTGTGGGACCTTATCGGCCGCTGGGATTCGTGCGGTAGAAGGCGGTTCCAGAGGTATTCTGGTCCAATGCCATGTAGGGATTTAAAGGTCATAACCAACACTTTGAATTTTGACCGGAAACTGATCAGCAGCCACTGCAGGCCACGGAGTGTTGTAGAAATGTGGGCAAATCTGGGAAGCCCCACGATAGCTCTCGCGGCCGCATTCTGCACGATCTAGAGTTTCCTAACAGTTTTCAAAGGTAGTTACAACGGCACTGAAAAAAAGTGTTTTTCAATCATTTTTCACATTTCTGACCATTGCATTTTCCCCATGGTCACGTAATCCAAATTCGGATGCTTAGCAACTAACTCATATTTTTGACAGTAGAAGTATCCTGGGGTCACGTGATCGCTTTTTGTGTCCTCCTAACAAGTAAAGTCAATGCCAGATTCACTTAACAACTGGGTTACTAACTTAACAACTGCTAAGCGATTTGCTTAACAACGGTGGCAAGAAAGATCGTAAAATGGGGCAAAATTTGTTTAAAAATGCTTTCACTTAACAAAAGAAATTTTGGCCTCAAACCAGTTAAATATCATCCAGCAGGGTGTGGCGGCTGTCAAAATAAGCCAATGCAATCCTAAATCTTCAATCAAGATCAAATGAGGTACTAATACCACTCTATAAAGCCTTAGTAAGACCACACCTAGAATACAGTGGTACCTCGACATACAAGTTTAATTCGTGCCAGACCCGAGCTCGTATGTCGATCAATTCACATCTCGAACGAATGCCTTTAGACTTTGCTTTTCGCGCCGAGATAACTGGAAACATGGAATTCTTGCGCCACCTAGTGGACACTCGGCTCGTATCCTGAATTTGAGCTCGGGTGTCACACAGAAATTTTGCTCACGTCTCGGCTCGTAACTTGGAATACTCGCATGTGGAGCAGCTCGTATCTAGAGGTACTACTGTACTGCATCCAGTTTTGGTCACCCGACTATAAAAAAAAAATGTTGACACTCTAGAAAAAGTGCAGGGAAGAGCAACGGGGACTGGAGGCTAAAAGATACAATGAACGTTTTCAGGAACTGGGCATGGATAGTCTACTGAAGAGAAGGACCAGGGAAGACATGATAGCATTGTTCTAGTATTTGAGGGGCTACCACAGAAAGGAGGGGGTCAAGTTATTTTCCAAGGCACCCGAAGGCCAGACAAGGAATAATGGTTGGAAACTGACCAAGGACAGATTCAACCTAGAAATAAGAAATTTTTTGACACTGGGAACAATCAGTGGAACAACTTTGCCTTCAGAAGTTGTGGGAACTTCATCATTGGAAGCTTTCATGAAGAGATTGGAGTGTCATTGTCAGAAATGCAAATGCAAAAAGAATCTGAACCTCATATATAAACTGAATAAACAAAATCTCACAGCCAACCCCCACTCAGTAAAAGACCTTGGAATACTAATATCAAATGATCTAAGTGTCAAAGCCCACTGCAACAATATCGCCAAAAAGGCTTTCAGAGTTGTTAACCTGATCCTACGCAGCTTCTGCTCTGGCAATCTCACGCTACTCACCAGAGCCTACAAAACTTTTGCCAGACCCATCCTTGAATACAGCTCATCTGTCTGGAACCCATACCACATCTCGCACATCAACACCCTTGAAAATGTCCAAAGATACTTCACCAGAAGAGCCCTTCTCCACTCGAAACAGAATACCCTACGAAAAGCAGACTATCAATCCTAGGTCTAGAAAGCTTAGAACTACATCGCCTAAAACACGATCTAAGTATTGGCCACAAGATCATATGCTGCAACGTTCTACCTGTCAATGACTATTTCAGCTTCAATCGCAACAACACAAGAGCACGCAACAGATTCAAACTTAATATAAACCGCTCCAAACTTGACTGTAAAAGATATGACTTCAGCAACCGAGTTGTCGAAGCATGGAACTCATTACCTGACTCAGTAGTGTCAACCTCTAAGCCCAAACATTTTTCCCTTAGACTATCCACGATTGACCTCTCCAGGTTCCTTAGAGGTCAGTAAGGGGCCTGCATAAGTGCACCAGTGTGCCTTCTGTCCCCTGTCCAATTGTCTCTCCTTATCTCATTTATCTTTTCTTCCTTTCAAATATGTTCACCTATACTTTTATATCTTTTCTTTACTTATACTATTACATATCTTTCTCTTCAATGTGTATTATGTATTGGACAAAATAAATAAATAAATAAATAAATAAACAAACAAACAAACAAACAAACAAACAAACAAACAAATAAATAAAATAAACAAGGTGGGGTGGACTAGAAGACCTACAAAGTCCTTTCTAATTTGTTAATCTAATCTAATCTCAACACATCTAATCTCATCTAAACTAATCCAATCCAATCTAATCCAATGCAATCCAATTCGACTATCTGTATAAAGACTGGTAAGCACTTACCCTTTTTCATGCATTAGCCCAAAAGCACGAATATTAATACATTATGAGGGTGTCATTTTAGGTCATTTGGTCCTTGCTGGGACTCTTGTTTCCTATGTGAGAGAGCTTGGAATTGCCACTTTAATTTTCCACAATGGCCCCAATGGTGCCACTCTGAGGCCCATAAGGAAGGTCTCCAGAGCTAACTTTGTTTTCCTTCTATCCAAAGACTCAAGACGCACAGGAATATAATCAACCTTTAATATTCACTTTCTGAGCTGAATATTCCTTTCTGTTTTTTTTAAAAAAGGAAAATAGACTTTATTTGAACAGTTAAAACATACAAAGTTAACAGGATATTTACAAAGAAACAATTCAATGAATTACATTATAATTTGAATAAATAGAAAGGGAAAGAAAGAAAGAAAGAAAGAAAGAAAGAAAGAAAGAAAGAAAGAAAGAAGTAGAAAGGGAAAGGGGAGCAGCCAACTGTTTCCGTTGGTTCTTGAGGTTGAGCGAACTGTTCAAGAGTGTTTTGTATGGTTAGCATATTCTAGTTTTCCATACCTATTGTCATAAATTAAAAAAGAAAGGAAAAATGTTTTATCGGAGATAATGTTTATGGACCCATCCATGAACATTTCTTTCATCACACCTGCCAGAAATTGTGTTGGCCTACTTGACCTAATTTAGCTTCCTAGGCAGGACCATCCACCACACACCATGCACATTCCAAGTGATGCTTGCAAAGGACCATAGGTCCCATACAATGGGGTAACTTCGAGCAAGCCTTAACCAGTCAGAACATTCGTCCTTTTTTCATGATTTCTGAGGCTTTCCCATTGGTTTTAATCCAATGAGATTACAGGTAGCCCTCGATTTTACGACAAAAATTGGGAGCAGAATTTTCATTGCTAAACAAAACAAGAAACATAGAAACATAGAAGACTGACAGCAGAAAAAGACCTCAAGGTCCATCTAGTCTGCCCTTATACTATTTCCTGTGTTTTATCTTAGGATGGATATATGTTTATCCCAGGCATGTTTAAATTCAGTTACTGTGGATTTACCAACCATGTCTACTGGAAGTTTGTTCCAAGGATCTACTACTCTTTCAGTAAAATAATATTTCCTCACGTTGCTTTTGATCTTTCCCCCAACTAACTTCAGATTGTGTCCCCTTGTTCTTGTGTTCACTTTCCTATTAAAAACACTTCCCTCCTGGACCTTATTTAACCCTTTAACATATTTAAATGTTTCGATCATGTCCCCCCTTTTCCTTCTGTCCTCCAGACTATACAGATTGAGTTCATTAAGTCTTTCCTGATACATTGTATGCTTAAGACCTTCCACCATTCTTGTAGCCCGTCTTTGGACCCGTTCAATTTTGTCAATATCTTTTTGTAGATGAGGTCTCCAGAACTGAACACAGTATTCCAAATGTGGTCTCACCAGCGCTCTATATAAGGGGATCACAATCTCCCTCTTCCTGCTTGTTATACCTCTAGCTGAATGTTAAGAGAGTCAGGCCCGATTTTTCCATGGTTGAAGTGATTCAGTAAATGAAACACTGAAATTGTTCATTGTGCAGTCGTTAAGCAAATCCACCTTCCCCCAGGAACTTTGCTTTGCGGAAGCTGGCTGGGAAATTTTCAAAAGCAGGTAATCCTTGAGTTACGACCACAACTGAGCCCAACATTTATGTTGCTAATTCATTTGTTAAGTGCGTTTGCTCCATTCTGTGACTTTTCCTTGCCGCGTTTGTTAAGTGAATCACTCCAGTTTTTTAAATTAGTAATCTGGTTGGAAGATTTTTGGATGAGAAGCAGGGGTGGGCTACTGCCCGGACATGGGTGAACGCAGTGGGGTAGCGAAAATGGAGCTCCACCCCAGAGTACCCAATTTGCACTGAAAGATGTTGAAAGAAAATGCATAAGCCCTGCCCACAGTGTGGTAGTAAAAATTTTGGTAGACCTTCACTGATGAGAAGCAAAATGTCTTCAAAGAAAAACCAAGAAAGTCCAGTGGCCTCTTGGGGGGGAAATAACCTTAACCCTAACCCTAACCTCTGGGACAACCATGGCCTGGATGGATGACAGAGAATCTTCATAAGACAATTAAAAATCATTTAATTTTACAGACCACTAGAGGGCGCTTTCACCAAAACTAAACTGACAAGATCTCAAGGGCTTGCAACAGAGAACAGAATAGAATAACAGAGTTGGAAGGGACCTTGGAGGTCTTCTAGTCCAACCCCCTGCTTAGGCAGGAAACCCTACATCCCCTCAGACAAATGGTTATCTAATCTCTTCTTTAAAACTTCCCAGGCTGGAGCATTTACAATCTCTGGAGGCAAATTAATTGTTCTGTCTGGAGAGAATCCTGACAGCAAAAGACACCCCCTCCCTCCGGTTGAGTTAAACTGCTGTAAAATCTCATGGATATGACCTTGTATTTTTCTTGACAACAATGCAGTAGTAGTTTCCATTCTTCCATGAAGATTTCTCAATGTGTATCCTATCATCTCTTCTATTCCCTGGAAATTTATTGTCTAAAGCAGTGTTTCCCAACCTTGGCAATTTGAAGATATCTGGACTTCAACTCCCAGAATTCCCCAGCCAGCATTCTCTGGCTGGGGAATTCTGGGAGTTGAAGTCCAAATATCTTCAAGTTGCCAAGGTTGGGAAACACTGGTCTTAAAGAACTAAATTGCGCAAGCAATTGTTTTGCCTGTGACTATTTATGGAAGCCGAAATTGGATTCAAAGAAGCAGGGGAATGTATTCTTGACACTTTTGACTCAAACGTTTTGAGCATCTGAGAAGACTATGGATTATTGAAGAAAACAAGCAAATGGCAATGATCCAATCAATCTAGAAGCAAATACCCACCCTCCCAATAGTCATTCTTTATTTTATTTTATTTTATTTTATTTTATTTTATTTTATTTTATTTTATTTTATTTTATTTTATTTTATTTTATTTTATTTTATTTTATTTTATTTTATTTTATTTTATTTTATTTTATTTTATTTTATTTTATTTTATTTTATTTTATTTTATTTTATTTTATTTTATTTTATTTTATTTTATTTTATTTTATTTTATTTTATTTTATTTTATTTTATTTTATTTTATTTTATTTTATTTTATTTTATTTTATTTTATTTTATTTTATTTTATTTTATTTTATTTTATTTTATTTTATTTTATTTTATTTTATTTTATTTTATTTTATTATTTTATTTTATTTTATTTTATTTTATTTTATTTTATTTTATTTTATTTTATTTTATTTTATTTTATTTTATTTTATTTTATTTTATTTTATTTTATTTTATTTTATTTTATTTTATTTTATTTTATTTTATTTTATTTTATTTTATTTTATTTTATTTTATTTTATTTTATTTTATTTTATTTTATTTTATTTTATTTTATTTTATTTTATTTTATTTTATTTTATTTTATTTTATTTTATTTTATTTTATTTTATTTTATTTTATTTTATTATCTTGATTTGATTTTATCTTATCTTATCTTATCTTGATTTGATTTGATTTGATTTGATTTGATTTGATTTGAATGCCGCCCCTCTCTGTAGACTTTGGACCTATTATACAAAGAAATCCACAACACTGGGAAAGATGGAAAGAAAAAGGAGAAGAAGATAACCAACAGTAAGGTGGACTTGACTATAGCAGCAATGGGTGCATTGTCGGAAGCCATGAATGGCCTGGTTGAAGGAGATTGTTCTGGAGAAAATGTACCAATTTGGTCACTATGAGTCGACACTAACCTAACAAAACAACAGAGTTGGAAGGGACCTTGGAGAGGTCTTCTATTCCAACCTCCTGCTGAAGCAGGAGACCCCATACTAAAAAAAAAGCCTCCAGTGCAGTGGTGGGATTCAAATATTTTACTACCGGTTCTGTAGGTGTGGCTTGGTGGGCATAGCATACCTTGGTGGGCATGGGAAGGATGCAAAATCTCCATTCCCTCCCAACATCAGGGGAAGGTTACTGCAAAATCCCCATTTTCTCCCGATCAGCTGGGACTCAGGAGGCAGAGAATAGATGGGGGTGGTGCCAGTCAGAGGTGGTATTTATTATTTATTTTATTATTATTTTATTATTTCAATTTCTAGGCCGCCCTTCTCCCGAGACTCAGTATTTACCAGTTCTCCGAACTATTCAAAATGTCCGCTACCAGTTCTCCAAACTATTCAAAATGTCCACTACCAGTTCTTCAGAACTACTCAAATTTTCCATTACCAGTTTTCCAGAATTGGTTAGAATCTGCTGAAACCCACCTCTTACAAATTCTGAAAGCAAGCCATTCCACTAGTTCATTGTTCTCAAATGTTAGGAAATTTCTTCTTAGTTCTAGATTGTTTCTCTCCTTGATTAGTTTCCATCCATGGTTTCCTCTGTTGCTTTGGAAATTGGATCTGGCTCATGGGGCCACCCTGGAAATAGCAAAGAACCAGCTTGCAGTGCCTCGGCCAAAAGAAATGGTGCTCTGGAGAACTGCAGGTGGCCCTCACGAACTCTATTTTTTCTGCCATAGAGTTGCAGGAAGGACTTGCATAAGGTTGCAGCTCGGGAGCCTGTTTCACCGGCAGAGCGCTCAGGCCACCACAAGTGCCCCAGACATGAGTGACAAGCTCCCCGTGCTCACCCTGGCTACGCCCCCCTGGCCCCCCAAGTCAAACACAACCCTCAATGAAATCGAATTTGACAGCCCTGCTCTACATCCTTTTTATAGTATGGTGACCAAAAACTGGTTGTTATGTCTTCGTCATTATTGACCCCTTCAGACTGCTTAATTTGTGAGGTAAGTGCTAAAATTTTCAACATGAGAAAATGTACCGGTATTATTTTACTGAAAGAGTAGTAGATCCTTGGAACAAACTTCCAGCAGACATGGTTGGTAAATCCACAGTAACTGAATTTAAACATGCCTGGGATAAACATATATCCATCCTAAGATAAAATACAGAAAATAGTATAACGGCAGACTAGATGGATCATGAGGTCTTTTTCTGCCGTCAGTCTTCTATGTTTCTATGTTTCTAAATGACTGGGGACAGAATCCTACAAGAAAAGATTGCAAGAGCTGGGCAGCCAAACATGATATGAAAGTTATATGAATCAATATTTGTTAGATATTGAGACTGCCTGCTTATTCTAAGGAAAATGGAGACTTCTGATTGGTTGAGCCATCTGGTAGCTCCTTATTAAAAGGGAAGCTATCAGTCTGGCTCTCAGCTGTATTTTGTATATACAGTGGTACCTATACTTAAGAACTTAATTCGTTCCATGACCAGGTTCTTAAGAAGAAAAATTTGTAAGTAGAAGCAATTTTTCCCATAGGAATCAATGTAAAAGCAAATAATGCGTGAAAATTGGGAAAGAAATAAAAGCTCGGAATTTGGGTGGGAGGAGGAGGAGGAGGAAGAAGAGGAGGAGGACAGTCACTGCCGAAGGAAGAAGGTGAGGTGAGGGGAATCAAAAAAATCCAAAACTTTAAGGCTTAAAAAAAAGAACTGTTGTCTTGAAGACTGTCTCAAGCCTCTTCAGGCCCAGGACTCAATAATATTCTTAGTACAGACAGATTTTTTTTAATAGAGAAAATGCAGAGAGTAAAATGTAATTTGGATGAAATTACGTAATTTACATTTATCCGAGTCTGTCTCTAAACTACATATCAATTGCGCACCAATATCTGTGTTTTTTGTAGTTGTTGCAATGCAATACTCAACTCAAACCTTATGGGCAGGAAAATATAGTACAGGGTGCAGTGTGCGCCTAGAAACAAGTTATATTAGCAGAAACCAACGCACAACACACACTGTATTGGAACAATCCCATCACTTCAAAAAAGCAAACCCTGGGAGAAAAATGTACAGAGAAATTTTTAAAAGAGGAAGAAAATGAGCTGATCTTTAAAGTAATGGGTCAAAAAAATCCAGAAAAGAAGATGCGATGTACAGTAGGAATAATGAGAATGAGAAACAAACCACAAATAACAGATTGGCCTAGAATGGAAAACAGAGTTCAGCCAAAAACCTCATAGCTCTGTTTATAAATAAATACCTCCCCCTCCCTCCAAAATACCACAACTCTGTAACTACACATAAACTGAAGCTGGAGAGCAGGCTGGAGTTTTCTTTCAGGAATTTATAAGATTTTCTATTTTTGTAGTTCTTGGCTTATACCACTGTTAAAAGGACAACAGCACTTTTGGGAGGAAAATAATATATTATGATAATACATTTTTGTGGTTATTTTTTAAAAATCTTGCGCCTTAGGTTTTCTAAGGCCTTCTTTAGGCTGTTACTGACCCCTTGTATCCTGGACATAAATTGTTTAAACTCCTACAAAATTATGCTATAGAGCACTGCACATCAAGACAACTAGACACAAGAACAGTGTTTTCCCCTAAACAAATAATTCCTTCACCACTGTCAAACTCTTCACTTACTGATCTAGCACAGTGGCTTCTAACCTTTGGGGCACAGGGTCCAGTTCTGTGGAGAAAGGTTGTGCCGCGTATACTTTAGGTTCTTCCTGGGTTTTAATTATCTGCTTACACGTTATCATTTTAACAGCCTTGAATTTATTCCTTTAATTTTATGGATTGGTTGATTGATTTGATCTGATTTTATATGCTGTCTTTCTCTGGGGACTCAGGGAGGCTTAGAGCATATAAAAAGAACAATACAATACAAATCCTAAATCCAATTAATATAAAACCCACTTATCTAATCTAAAATCTCCATTATATTAAAATCAATCATTCCCGCTCAGGCATGGGCCCCAGGCGGAACGGGCAGAAACACCCGTTCCTCTGGGGAAAACAGAGCGCATAGGCCCGCTCTGGTAGTGGTTGTGGTCAGGCATGCACACGCCGTACCTGCATAACTGGGGCAATTTCGGTAAAAAATTACCGGGTTTTTGCTTCCACGCATGCCCGGAAGCAAAGAAACCAGCAATTTTTGCTGCTGGAAAGAGATTTTGACTGCTGCGCCTAGAGTGACAGCTGGGGCTGGCAGCAAAAGTGGTCTGCCCCAGCTTTGGCCGCGTGGCCTGCTCTTCGATCTCTCAGGCCGCAGGAGAGATGCCTGCAGCATGGGAGAGCATAGAGCAGGCTGCGCAGCCATAATTGGGACCACCCAGCCTGCTCCCTGTACCATGGCCCCTGCAGGAGGTGATCAGATAAGCAAGGGCAAGGGGCACGGCAGGGAAGCAATGGAGGGGAGCAAGGGCGAGGGGCATGGCAGCGACTGGCCACGCGGCGGTGGCTGGCGGCACGATGGGCAGTTCTTACTTTGTTTTGCCGGTCGCTCACAACTGGCAACTCTTCTATCCAATTTCCAGGTTTTTATGCTTCTGCACATGCGCAGAAGCAAAAAAACCCCAGAAACCGCACACACATGCATCTTCGTGTGAGATCAGCTTCTGCGCAGAAGCCGAATAATGCACTAGGCATGGGGGCGCTCCTGGTGCATTTCGGTAGGGCTGAAAATGGTGGCCCACCCCTGTTCCCACTCCACAATAGCAAACGTATCATTCGTCGGCCAATTGATCGTATCCAAAAAAATTCAGGTGATCCAGAAAGCTAAATGGCCTACTCATGAATATATTAATAAATAAAAGGGAATGCTCTTAGATTTCCTCACTTTCAGATGATGTTGTCAAGTAACCTTTGTTTGCCCCAAAGGCTAGGAGTCACACCATAAAGCTTGGATGAAAAGAAATAGATTCATAATTTAGAATAAAAGCCTTCCTGACTGCATACCTTGTTCAATGAAGAACAGGCTGACTTGGAAAAGGGCTTTTTTTCTGGACTTGGAGAAGTTCAGACTTACTTAGCATCTGTTCAAATAGGCAGGCTGGGAGCTAAATTGGTGCAAGCTACTGTAAACAGGACAAAAAAAAAAGCCGTGGGAAGCTCCTCAGTTTTCTGTCCTCTACCATCCCCCAGAGTCCATTTAATCTCACACCGACTGCTTCAGTGACTCCATCCAGCCACCTCGTTCTCTGTTGTCCCCTTCTTCTTTTGTCCTCAATCTTTCCCAGCATTAGACTCTTCTCCAGCGAGTCCTTTGTTCTCATTAGGGGGGCAAAGTATTTGAGTTTCATCTTCAGGATCTGGCCTTCTAAAGAGCAGTCAGGGTTGGTGTCCTCTAGGACTGATCGGTTTGATCACCTTGCGATCCAAGGGACTCGCAGGAGCTTTCTCCAGCATCATAGTTCAAAGGCCTCAATTCTTTGGTGCTCAGCCCTTCCTTTTTTAAAAAAAATAAACTTTATTGATTTTGAATAAAAAAGACATACAAACTTACAAACATTTAAACACATATTAGGGGTTATAATTACCACTCTTTTCTTGAAGTCAATTTTTAATACAGAAAAAAGGATAAAGTCTTAAGTCTTTAAATCAAACTAATATTCTAATTGAAAAGAAGAACTTTGTTTATATATTCCAATAAACATAAAATTAAATTGGTAAAAAAAGAAGAAGAAACCAACAACACTAACAACAGCAAAAAATGTCAATAACATTTAATTATATTCATACCATTTTCTTTACCTTGTTTTCAACTTATTCTTATCTATCCATATATAAAGTTTATCCCAAACAATGTAAAAGTCAGATTCTTCTTGATCATTCAGCCTTCTCGTCATCATATCCATCTCTGCACAATCCAATATTTTTTTAATTACATCCTCTTTTTTGGGGATATCTTCCCCTTTTGGGGATATCTTCCCCGGTGCTCAGCCCTTCCTATGGTCCAACTTTCACAGCCATACATTGCAAATGGGAAAACCATTTGCACAATTCAAAGTGTCGGTAATGACCTTTAAAGCCCTTCATGGCATTGGACCAGAATACCTCTGGAACCACTTTCTACCGCGTGAATCCCAGCGGCTGATAAGGTCCCACAGAGTTGACCTTCTCCAGGTCCCGTCGACCAAACAATGTCGTTTGGCGGGCCCCAGGGGAAGAGCCTTCTTTGTGATGGCACCGGCCCTCTGGAATCAACTCCCCCCGGAGATTAGAACGGCCCTCACCCTCCTTGTCTTTTGCAAGTTACTCAAGACCCACCTATATTGCCAGGCATGGGGGAATTAAGACATCTCCCCCAGGCTTTCTTGTATTTTATGTTTGGTATGTATGTGTTGTATGGTTTTTAAATTGTTGGGGGGTTTTAATGTAATTTTATTATTAGATTTGTTCCATTGTTATACTGTTTTTATTGCTGTTGTGAGCCACCCCGAGTCTTCGGAGAGGGGCAGCATACAAATCTAATAAATTGAATTGAATTGAATTGAAAACCATAACCTTGACTACATGCAGTTTTGCTGGCAGGGTGATGTCTCTGCTTTTTAGTACGCTGTCTAGATTTGCCATAGCTTTCCTCCCCAGGAGCAAGTCTCTTTTAATTTCTTAGCTGTAAGTCCCCATAGAAACATAGAAGACTGACGGCAGAAAAAGACTTCATGGTCCATCTAGTCTGCCCTTATACTATTTCTTGTATTTTATCTTACAATGGATATATGTTTATCCCAGGCATGTTTAAATTCAGTTACTGTGGATTTACCAACCATGTCTGCTGGAAGTTTGTTCCAAGGATCTACTACTCTTCCAGTAAAATAATATTTTCTCACGTTGCTTTTTATTTTTCCCCCATCTGTGGTGATCTTGGAGACCAGGAAAATAAAACATGTCACCAACTCCATTTCTT
Organism: Erythrolamprus reginae; assembly: GCF_031021105.1. Taxonomy (NCBI): domain Eukaryota; kingdom Metazoa; phylum Chordata; class Lepidosauria; order Squamata; family Dipsadidae; genus Erythrolamprus; species Erythrolamprus reginae. The sequence continues at coordinate 34,138,569 of NC_091951.1, read as the reverse complement.
CCCCATTTATTTGCCAGGAATTGAGAGGGTCAGTGTTGTGGTTGGCTCTGGGCCAGCTCCTGCTCCAAGGACTGTGGGGGTTGATGTGGGAGAATCCTCACATTATCAGAGGCCAGTTTTACTGCCAACAGCTTCCGACAGTGAAGCGTCTGTGTCAGGGGAAGATTCTGGAAGTGAAGTAGGATCGACGGAGGAGGTAATTACAGGCAGCCCATTAGCTAATTACCCCCTTAGTGAACCATCATCATCATTATCATTCTTAGATTCAGAAGGGGAGGCATTCATAGATGTTCGCAGATGCAGGTTGATGTCAAGGAAGGAACAACTGCGCAAGTATTATAGGAAATAAGGGAGAACACCTGTGGCTGGGGCAATTAGGCTAATGGGGCTGCTGATAAATTAATAATAATAATAATAATTTATTAGATTTGTATGCCGCCCCTCTCCGAAGACTCGTTGTTGCCTCTCGGCATGGGAGATTATCCGTTTGGAGAGAGAGAGAGAACTGTGTTTTACGTCAGGATTTTACAAGGACTCTTTGAACTGTTTCAGGATTTTACCAGGACTCTTGGACTAATTCACAATTAGGTTTGGCTTGAGGACTCTTGAAGGGGTGGTGGTGGCTGTGACATCTTCACAGCTGCCTTTATCTGCTTTGCTTTGCTTTTGTTTTGGCTTATCACAGCATTCAAAGTTTGTGGTTTGTGGGAGAGCACTTTGGCTGATAACAGTGCTTTTGAACAGTATTTTTTCTTTGTGATAAACTGCCTTTGTTTACTTTACAAGAGAGAGTGTGTTTGAATTTATACTTCAGACTTAATTGGGGCTTGTAACGTGACGCCCGGCATAACAGTCAGATGCCATGGTTTTAGTTTTCTTAATGTTGAGTTTCAAGCCAATTTTTGCACTCTCCTCCTTGAACGCTAACCGATTCAAATTGCAAAACAAAACCCTGGATAAAACAAAATCTACTGTATTTCCCTACCGCCCAAAACAAGCCTTTCCCCAAACTAAACCCTCCCCCAAAAATACAATTTCCTCTGGTGAAGGTTAGGAAGACAGTGCTGGAAATCAGGTAAGACAGAAAGAGGAGCCCCATCTTGCTCCATGCACCCCAAAATTATATTTAAATATATTTTATTAGTTTTTTCAAAGTAACAAACACAACAGACAAAACATATAACACTTAGTGAAGCTACAGTCGCTCCGCTCAAGATAGAAGTCTTCATATAAAAATAAAAAGTTTATCTATAAAATACATATTGTTATATGGAATAAAAATATCAATTTTAATATATAAATCTAAATCTGTATCAAAATTTATAAAGATATATATGAAAGAGAAAAAAGTTTTATAAAAAGAAACAGAGAAAAAAAAAGAAAAGAGAAGAAGGAGATTTATATTTATACTAATAATTACCATCTTATACGATTCTAATACTAAATTCAAATATGCAAAATAATATAGCAACACGCTTATCTCTTATTCCTTGTTTCCCACCAAGTATATACTTTCTGCCAGATATCATAAAATTCTGATTCTTCTTGGTTGTTTAACCGTCTCGTCATCATATCTAATTCGGCACAGTCTAAAATCTTCTTGAGAATATCTGTTTCTTTTGGAATCTCAATATTTTTCCATTTTTGGGCAAAGGCTATCCTGGCTGCTACTAATATATGAACTATTAAGTAATATATATCTTTTTTATATTTATAATTTGATATGCCCAATAAAAAAAATTCTGTGCTTTCTTAATATCTAATTGAGTTATTTCTCTCAGCCATTTTTCTATTAAGTTCCAGTACTCTTTAGCTTTTGGGCACGTCCACCAACAATGATAACAGGTACCTATTTCTATTTTGCATTACCAGCAATTAGGCGAATTAGTTTGGTACATTTTTGAAATTCTACTTGGTGGTAAGTGCCATCTATAAAACATCTTAATCTAAAGACCTCCCTGAAAATAAGGCCAAGAGTTTATTTTGGTGTTCAAAAAGTATAAGACAGGGTACATATTTTCAGGGAAACACAGTAGGAAGCAGAATAATTTTTTAAAATTGTCCTTTGAAGCTCATAAATCTGCCTTGCTTACCCAAACAGTGTCTTTTATAGTCATATAAATGTTTGATCTAATCTAATCAATAAACAGAGTAGGCGCAGCACAGATTTCAGGACTCTTTCCAGAGCTTTCAGAGCTACAAGGAAGTTGTCAAGAATCAAATATATCATAAAAATCAACTTCCAAGGCTGTGGGGAAAAGTTCAGCTGCAGACAAGATGCCGCCAGAAACTTGTAATCTCAAAAGTTTTCTTTGTGCTGTCACCACGAGCAGAAATAGTTAGATTGTATTTAGACAGGCAGAAATAGTTAGATTACATTTAGACATGCTTCTTTAAGACATTACATTAGGGGAAATGTAGTAAAATTGCACTCTGGGTAATGAACTTTTACATGTGACCACATCTGTGTATTCCTTTTGGCTCTGATCCAGAATGAGGGGTAATTGGAGAAAGTATTCCAGGAGGTCCTTTGTTTTTCACTATGTAAAAGAGTAGTAGATGCTTGAAACAAACTTCCAGCAGTTGTGGTTTGGTAAATCCACAGTAACTGAATTTAAACATGCCTGGGATAAACATATATCCATCCTAAGATAAAATACAGGAAATAGTATAAGTGCAGACTAGATGGTCCATGAGGTCTTTTTCTGCCGTCAATCTTCTATGTTTCTGTAAGTAAGACAGCATGTAGAAGCAACATGTAGCACTGGGGACGATTCAACCTCTTTTTACCCAACATTGCAGCATCCTGGTCACGTGATCAAAATCCAGATGCTTGGCCACTGACTCATAGTTATGACAGATTGCAGTGACCCAAAGTCATGCGCCCTGCTTTTGTGACCTTCTGACAAGCAAAGTCAAAAGGAGACCAGACCCACTTAACAACTGTGTTACTAAGTTAACAACTGCAGTGATTCACTGAATATCTGTGGCAAGAAAGGTCATAAAATGGGGCAAAACTCACTAAACAACTGTCTCGTTTAGCCACAGAAGTTTTGGGCTCAACTGTGGCTGTAAGTTGAGGACTTCCTGAACTCCTTTTCCTTCCATTTATGTCCACAATGATAATCCTATGAATTGGGCTCGGCTGAGAAAAAGTGACTGGCCCAAAGTCACCCAGCCGGTTTTTAATGCCTAAAGCAGAACCAGAACTCAGAGTCTCCTGGTTTCTAAGCCAGAACCTTCACCATTACCCCAAACCAGACTTCTATCTGTTGTGATTAGCTCTGGCCCAGCTCCTGCCCCAAGGACTGTGGATGTGGGGGAGACATCCACATGCTGCAGGCCTGTTTTGCTCCCGGTGGAATCTGCTGATGAAGGCTCCTCTGACCAAGAAGACATGAGTGACAGGGAGGAGGAGAGTGTGGCAGACAGCTCAGAAGGAAATCAATTATCTAGCTCCTCCTTGGATTCAGAACAAGAGTTAATGATACAGCCATGCATGCAGAGAGCGATGCATAGGCAGCAACAACTGAGAGATTATTATCAAAGAAAATGAAGCCACCTGTGGTTGGTTGGGGCTGTGGTAATTAGTGAGGCTGCTATAAATAGCAGCCTGTGGGTTTGGCCATTGTGGAGGGTTATCTGATCGTTGTGTTTCGTGCCTGCCTTGCTGACTTCGACCTTTGTGTGCTGATTTTTCCCCGCTTTGAAACTAAACCAGAGCAAAGTGTGTTTCACTTTGTGAAAGAAGAAGGACTGTGAATTGCCTCACAGCTGCAAGCTAAGTATCTCAGAACTGATAAGGGACTTGTACAAATTACCAGTTTGTTTGGAGACGAGTGCTCTTTGCTATACAAAAAGAGTGCTTAGTTTATTTGAATTTTCGGTATAAAGAACATTGTTTTGAATTTTCAAACATTTGTTTGTCTGAAATTTGTATCTGTGAATTTTCGGGAGGATTCTACCAGAGAGCTCGACAGAATACTATCTATATGTCCATGTTTTATTTTTAAGTCTCAGCTGTTGCAAGTGCTCTGTGCAGGGAATTAATTGCAATAAGAAAGAAATGGGCAATAATCAACAATTTAAATTGCTACTTGCCGAAAGAGGCTTTGAACGGTACAGGGTTTCCTGTTTGAGCACAGAGTTGGACTAGAAGACCTCCAAGGTTCCTTCCAACTCTGTTATTTGGTCAAAGTTATCAAAACGAGCCACAATGGACGTTTTGGTCCACCAACAAGTCTGTCAACTTTTATCAAGGTTTTCAACTTTTATCTTTGGGGAGTTCTTACGCTGGTTTCCCCACTCCAGAGTGGAGCCAGTTCAAAACTTTCAATGTTTGCATTGCTCTTGCCTGACTCAGCAGCTGTCTCTCCAATGGAAGGAAAGTAGCCATGTTACTAAATTCCGGAAGATTGCTTAATAAGTGGTCGAAACTGACAAAAGTAGCATTACTGGTTCGGTTTCCTTTTGCAGTCAAGGAGATTTCCCAGCATAATTCATCAGGTTTTAGTGACGTTAATTCACATCCTAATAGAATAACGTAAGGGACCTTTGAGATCTTCTAGACCAGTGTTTCCCAACCTTGGCAACTTGAAGATATTTGGACTTCAACTCCCAGAATTCCCCAGCCAGCAAATGCTGTTCTAGACCAATCCCCAACTCAGACAGGAAATCCTATACCAGTGATGGTGAACCTTTTTTGGTTCGCGTGCCAAAAGTGGGTGTATGGGTGTGCTAGCATGTGTGCATGTGCCCACACCCCTTCCCTCCCACACACATGTCTGCAACCCCCCAGCATTGCCCCCCACGCATACACACAGGCCTTGATAATGCCTGCTACATGAAAAAAAATGTCCAAATAGGCAAACCGGAAGTTCAGAAAACACACTTCTGGTTTGCCCATTGTGCTGTTTTCTGCACTCTGGGGCTTTGGGAAGCTTCCCTGAACCCTTCAGAGTGCAAAAAGAGCACAACGGCAAACCGGAAGGGCAAAGTCTCACATGTCCTCTGATATGGGTCCACGTGCCATCTATGGCAAGTGTGCCATAGCTTCGCCATTACTGCCCTATACCATTCATTTTAAATGTTATGTGTGGATGTGATTGAGTTAATTGACTGCTTTTTAATGTAATGGGATCTTAGCTTATAGTTTTTAACTATTAGATTTGTACACATATTATTTTTATATTATATTCTGTGAGCCGCTCCAAGTCTTCGGAGAAGGGCGGCATACAAGTCTAATAAATAATAATAATAATAATAATAATAATAATAATAATAATAATAATAATAATAGTTGTGATTAGCTCTGGCCCAGCTCCTGCCCCAAGGACTGTGGATGTGGGGGAGACATCCACATGCCGCAGGCCTGTTTTGCTCCCGGTGGAATCTGATGATGAAGGCTCCTCTGATCAAGAAGACATGAGTGACAGAGAGGAGGAGAGTGTGGCAGACAGCTCAGAAGGAGATAAATTATCTAGCTCCTCCTTGGATTCAGAACAAGAGTTAATGATACAGCCACGCATGTGGAGAGCGATGCATAGGCAGCAACAACTGAGAGATTATTATCAAAGAAAATGAGGCCACCTGTGGTTGGGTGGGGCTGTGGTAATTAGTGAGGTTGCTATAAATAGCAGCCTGTGGGTTTGGCCATTGTGGAGGATTATCTGATCGTTGTGTTTCGTGCCTGCCTTGCTGACTTCGACTTTTGTGTGCTGTTTTTCCCCTCTTTGAAACTAAACCAGAGCAAAGTGTGTTTCACTTTGTGAAAGAAGAAGGACTGTGAATTGCCTCACAGCTGCAAGCTAAGTATCTCAGAACAGATAAGGGACTTGTACAAATTACCAGTTTGTTTGGAGACGAGTGCTCTTTGCTGTACAAAAAGAGTGCTTAGTTTATTTGAATTTTCATTATAAAGATCATTGTTTTGAATTTTCAAACGTGTGTGTGTCTGAAATTTGTACCTGTGAATTTTTGGGAGGATTCTACCAGAGAGCCCGACAGAACAAATAATAATAATAATAATAATAATAATAATAATAATAATAATAATAATAATAATAATAATGATAATAATAATTTCTTGATTAACTAAGCCCATTTTGAAAAGCAAAAGTCCCCCTCTTAGGCTGAAAATAAAGGCCAATATAGGAGATTAGATTCTCATAATTTTCCTACTGGTTCACCAGCTCTACAAATTTGCTTCGGTCACACGTGCGACTTCCATACATGCGTGTGGCCTTCTGTACAAGCACTTTGCTCGCGTGCGCAGCTTGAGAAGTGGTTAAATAGGATGGCATAGTGCCCCACCTGTAGGTCGCTACTACTGGTTCCCCTGAAGCAGTCCGAACTGGTTGAATAGTCCAATATCACTACTCAAAAGATGTCAATAACTTTATAGATCGGATCCCAGTTGAGGTTCACACAGCTTCCTTAATCTGATGAATGAATGAAGCCACTAACCAAGATAGTGGGAGGAGATTTTCCAGAAAACATTCCAGAAAACATTCCAGAAAAGTACCAACTGTACCATTTAGGCTTTAAAATTTTCTGGAAAATAATACCCCATCATTGTGGTAGTGGCTAATTCTGTGGCTCCTAGAATTCCTCATGCTGGCTAGGGAATTCTGAGAGTCGAAGTCCAAAGTTGTTGTGATGTGAAAAACATTGGAGTGGAGGATATAGAAAGGCTCCTGTGGGTTACAATCTGAACATTTTGACTCGGCCCGAAATTGAAAAGAGTTTGGAGCACCTTTTTCCGACTGACAAATTTGATTAAAGCTTTTGTGAGCTGTAGCTCATTTCATCAAAGGCATGGAGTGGTGTAAGATTTAAATGAGAGGGAAGGAGGAGGGAAAGAATGGGTGGTTGTGCGGATGCAATGTACACATGAGTTGGATTACAAGTACTTCATCAATTGGCAATTGTGATTTATAAAACCCCTATTGCGTTTGTGAACCTCTTCTGAGAGAGCCTGAAGTCTTTTGATGTGAGTTCGCTATAGGAATGGTTTTGTTGTTCTCAAGCAGCAGCTTTGAAATCAAGTGTTGTGGAGATTAAAATGCTCTGATGTTAATTTATTTCCTGATGTCAGATTTGTTTCCATTAACTCTTTTGTTCCAAGGCTTACTCATTTGTACAACGTACTGTAGTGTCCGGAGGGATAATGATGGGATATGTCATATTAAAAGGGGAAAAAAACAACCATGGAGGAGTGTCAGGATGGCTCCACTCAGTATTTAAGAAAAGTAACACTCAGAGTCCATTTTGAACTTCAAAAGTAAACTTTATTAAATCAGAAGTGAATGCATCAGAAGCAAAGCAAAGTCTGAGGAAAAAGGCGCGATAGTTGCCCATATCAAAGTATCCCACTTGCCCCCTTTGGAAAACAACCCATCCCCATTGTCCATCTTCGTCAGGTGGGCGCATCTTCAACGTCACGTCATGCTTTTGGAATGCACGCCACTAATGGACCTCCTTATCATCTCTTCTCAGGAGAAACGAAACTCATCTGGCTAGTGTTGGGTGAACCCAACAAAGTTCGGGTTCGGCGAACTCACCCAAACTTTGCCGTGAAGTTCGGGTGAGTTTGCCGAACTCAAACCCGAACAGCAGCAAGCCGCTGCAGGGTCCTTTTCTTTAAAAATAAACAAAGTAGGAATTCCCCACCTCTTTTTGCTTCCTTTTATATTTACAGAAAAGGATGCCGCAGCGGCGCTGCAAGCAAAAGTAGGTGGGGAACCCCATGATGGGATACCAGGGGTGGGGCTTTGTCTTTATTTATTTATTTTATTGTTTAGATTTGTATGCCGCCCCTCTCCGCAGACTTCACGGAGACTACTTCCTGGCTGGCCGAAACGGGGAGGAAGGAGTCTCCGTGACATCAAAGCCCTGCCCCCAGAATCCCATCGTGGGATTTCCCACCTCCTTTTGCTTGCAGCGCTGTAAGCAAAAGGAGATGGGGAATCCCACGATGGGATTCCACACTCTCCTCCGCCGAACCCAAACCCGAACTTGTAAAAAAGTTTGAGTTCAGGTTCGGCATGCCGAACACTGCAAAGTTCGGCACAAACCCGAACTTTGCAAGTTCGGTTCACCCAACACTACACCTGGCCTTCACCAGAAGAAATGAAACTTACTAGGGCCCCTCTGGAAAATTTCCCCTCCCAAATCCCAAAACCCCTACTCCCACCCCCCTGTTACTTATGACAGCTGAAGCGTAGTTGAAGGATGAAACATAGCGAGGCTGACAAGGAGCTTTGCTTGTCAAGTAGTTGTTAGCAACCAGAATGGCAATGTAAATGATGTTGACCATGTAAACATTTGCGTTTGCTGCAGGAACTGAGTCCCATGTTAGCATCGTTGTTCTGTTGATGCTTGTAGGAATATCTTTCGGGTGCGATGGCTTAGCGGTTAAAGACACTGATCTTATTAGCCGGAGATCCCTTAAACATGAGCCAGCAGTGTGCAGCAGCAGCCAAAGAAGCTAATACAATCCTTTGTTGTATAAACAGAGAACATAGACTCTAAATCATGTGAAGTATTAGTGCTGCTTTATAAAACCTTAGGTACGACCACACCTGGAATACTGCATCTGGTTTTGGCCACATTACAAAAAAAGACTTTGGAAAAAGTGCAGAGAAGAGCAACCGGGGTGGCTACAGGCCTGGAGACTAAAATATATCAAGAACAATTGCAGGACTGGGATATGGCCCGTCTAGATAAAAGAGGTACCAGGGATGACATGATAGCAGTATTCCAATATTTGATATCTGGGTCTATGTTTATGCTACATCTTGAAAGTCTCTCTCCCTTTATGCCAAAGGCAGGTTGTTTTCACAATTCTGGATTGTTTTCTTTCTTTTAACAAGAGTTCCTATGTTTCTTTTTCTGCCTTCTCCTACACAGGTAGTCCTCGACTTACAACCCTTCATTTAGTGACCGTTCAAAGTTACAATGGCACTAAAAAAAAGTGACTTATGAGTGTTTTTCACTCTTAGGGCTATTGCAGCATTCCTGTGGTCTTGTGATCAAAATTTGGACACTGGTCAATGACTCACATTTATGACGGTTGCATGTGATCTCTTTTTGTGACCTTCCGGCAAGCAAAGTCAGCAGGGAACCCAGATTCACTCAACAAATACAATGATTCACTTAACAACTTTGGCAAGAAAGGTCATAAAATGGTAGAAAGCCTACTTAACACCGGACCAGAATATCTTCAAGACCGCCTTCTGCTGCACGAATCCCAGCAGCTGGTTAGGTCCCACAGAGTTGGCCTTCTCTGGGTCCTATCGACTTAACAATGTCGTCTGGCGGGACCCAGGGGAAGAGCCTTCTCTGTGGCGGCCCCGACCCTCTGGAACCAGCTCTCCCTGGAGATTAGGATTGCCCCCCACCCTCCTTGCCTTTCGTAAACTCCTTAAAACTCACCTCTGTCATCAGGCATGGGGGAACTGAGACATCTCCCCTTGCCTATGTAGTTTTATGTATGGTATGCTTGTGTGTATGCTTTTTGACTTTTAATATTAGATTTGTTATTTTAGACTTTTAATATTAGATTTTTTTACTGTATATTGTTTTTATTACTGCTGTGAGCCGCCCCGAGTCTGCGGAGAAGGGCGGCATACAAATCTAATAAATCATAATCATAATCATAACAACGATCTCGATTAGCAACAGATATACTTGTAAGTATCTGGTCCAGGTATACTTGTAAGTTGAGGATTACTTGTGGCTTAAACTTTCTCCATTTCTCTCTGACCCCCTGAACACTTTTTATCTTGTTAGAATTCAATGCGCCAACTCTGCTAATTCCAGTTCCCTTCTCTTTTTCTTTGAGTTGAATAGCGTATTCTTCTTTTTCCATCTTCTTAATTGTAGTATTTCTAGTCCATTTGCAGGTCATGATAACCTCAATGGCTCAGTTCATATCAGGAATGGAAAATATTGCGGAGGAATTTGACAGAAAACATTTTCCTAAAAAAGGAGGGAAAAAACCCCAGCTAATGTTCTTGCTGAATCAGTTAGGATTCAAAAGTTCTCCTCAACCTGAATCCCAACGTGGGGCAGAGGAATGGCTGATTCAGAGCTTACCAGGAACAACATTTTCAAACTTTTTTTTTTCCTGACAGAACATAAGATCATAAGAAGAGCCATGCTGAATCAGGCCAAAGCCCATTGAGTCCAGCATTCTGTGTCACACAGTGGCCCACCAATTGTCCATGGGGATCTTGAGCAGAAAGAGAAGGCAAAACCCTCCCTTTCCCATGACCTCCAACAAATGGTACTCAGGGGGATCCTGCCTGCCTCAACCAACATAGAGGCGGCACATGGACATCTGTTTCAATAACCACTGATACACTTGACATCCATGAATCTGTCTAATCCTGCCTTGAAACTATCCTGGCTGACAGCTGTCACAACCTCTTCCATAAACCAACAACCTCCTGGGTGAAGAAATATTTCCCTTGATTTGTCCTCACTTTCTTACCTCTGAGGTTCAGGGAGTGTCCCCTCGTCCTAGTATTATGTGATAGAGAAAATAATTTTTCTCTATCCACCTTTTCTATCCCATGCATTATTTTTATACACTTCGATCAAGTCACTCCTTAAACGCCGTCTTTCAAGATGGCAGAGAGACCAAGGCATTGCAACCTGGTTTCATGAGGGAGGGGCTCCATTTCCTTGATCATACAGAATAATTAATCCGTGGAATGGCTGGCCTTCAGAAGTTGTGGATGCTCCATCATTGGATGTTTTAAAAAATAAACTGAACAGCCATTTATTTATTTATTTATTAATCAGATTTGTATGCCGCCCCTCTCCGCAGACTCGGGGCGGCTCACAGCAATAATAATACAATGTAAACAAATCTAATATTTAAGTTAATTTAAAATCCCAATTTAGAAACCAATCATACGTACTAACATACCATGCATAAATTTTATAAGCCTAGGGGGAGGAAAAGTCTCAATTCTCCCATGCCTGACGACAGAGGTGGGTTTTAAGGAGCTTACGAAAGGCAAGGAGGGTGGGGGCAACTCTGATATCTGGGGGGAGTTGGTTCCAAAGGGTCAGGGCTGCCACAGAGAAAGCTCTTCCCCTGGGTCCCGCCAAATGACATTGTTTAGTTGACGGGACCTGGAGAAGGCCAACTCTGTGGAACCTAACTAGTCGCTGGGATTCATGCGGCAGAAGGCGGTCCCAGAGATATTCTGGTCCAGTGCCATGAAGGGCTTTATAGGTCATAACCAACACTTTGAATTGTGACCGGAAACTGTTCGGCAACCAATGCAGACTGCGGAGTATTGGTGTGACATGGGCGTATTTAGGAAAGCCCATGATAGCTCTAGCAGCTGCATTCTGCCATATGTCTAAAATGATGTAGAGTCCCCTGCTTTAGTGAAGGGTTGGACTAGAGGACCTCGAAAGTCCCTTCCAACTCTGTTTTTCTGCTCTTCTTCTTCCGTCTCTGAAATTTCACGAGAGCCTTCAGATCTATCAAGCTGGGAATGATGGGATTGTAATCCAACACCACAGAACAGTGTTTCACAGCCCTGACAACTTGAAGATGTATGGATGTCAACTCGTAGAATTCCAGATGGCTAGGGAATTCTGGGAATTGAAATCCACACACTTCTTCAAGCTGCCAAGATTGAGAAACACTCCCATAGAAGAAGAGGGTAGCACTTTTAGAGGCCCCATCACCATTCATCTCCTGTTTCAGCAAACGGAAATATTGGCTGTCATTGTTTCTCAATGCCATCTCACGTTAACTGGGGGAAATTGCCAGTGAAAACCACATTTGTGGTTTGGAGATCTAGTCTGTCTAAGCACGACACCTACGCAACTGCTATTATTCCCCTAAAGCTGTGAAACTCTGTTTTTGTGTGGCTCATTCATATACAGGTACTCATTCAGAAACACCAGAGAAGGCATGATAGCAGGGCTGCCACAAAGGAGAGAGGGGCAACCGATTCTCCAAAACACCTGACAGCAGGATGAGAATTCAAGAGAAATTTCCTGACAACAGGAACAATTCATCAGTGGAACTGCTTGCCTCCAGAAGTTGTAGATGCTTATGCAGAGGTTTAGCTGGAAGAAGACAAGAAGATCAGAAGATTTCCAAGGTCCCTTCCCACTCTAATTCCGTATTGTTAAACAACCACAGAGAAAGAAACAGCCTCCAACAGGATATTGACACTAATTTCCTATGATAAATAATAAAATGACTTTCAGATAGATAGATAGATAGATAGATAGATAGATAGATAGATAGATAGATAGATAGATAGGTAGGTAGGTAGGTAGGTAGGTAGATAGATGGGTAGATGGGTAGATGGGTAGATGGGTAGATGGGTAGATGGGTAGATGGGTAGATGGGTAGATGGGTAGATGGGTAGATGGGTAGATGGGTAGATGGGTAGATGGGTAGATGGGTAGGTAGGTAGGCAGGCAGGCAGGCAGGCAGGCAGGCAGACAAGAAAAAGAGAGAGAAAGAGAGAAAGAAACATAGAAACATAGAAGTCTGATGGCAGAAAAAGACCTCATGGTCCATCTAGTCTGCCCTTATACTATTTTCTGTATTTTATCTTAGGGTGGATATATGTTTATCCCAGGCATGTTTAAATTCAGTTACTGTGGATTTATCTACCAAGTCTGCTGGAGGTTTGTTCCAAGGATCTACTACTCTTTCAGTAAAATAATATTTCCTCATGTTGCTTTTGATCTTTCCCCCAACTAACTTCAGATTGTGTCCCCTTGTTCTTGTGTTCACTTTCCTATTAAAAACACTTCCCTCCTGGACCTTATTTAACCCTTTAACATATTTAAATGTTTTGATCATGTCCCCCCTTTTCCTTCTGTCCTCCAGACTATACAGATTGAGTTCATTAAGTCTTTCCTGATACGTTTTATGCTTGAGACCTTCCACCATTCTTGTAGCTCGTCTTTGGACCCGTTCAATTTTGTCAATATCTTTTTGTAGGTGAGGTCTCCAGAACTGAACACAGTATTCCAAATGTGGTCTCACCAGCACTCTATATAGCGGGATCATAATCTCCCTCTTCCTGCTTGTTATACCTCTAGATATGCAGCCAAGCATCCTTCTTGCTTTCCCTACCGCCTGACTGCACTGTTCACCCATTCTGAGACTGAGAAAGAGAGAAAAAAGAAAGAGAGAGAGAGAGAGAGAGCCAAGAAATTCCAGTTGCCTTTTTGAAAAAAAGAAACAGCTTGGGGCAACCATGACTGGGATGATTGAGAATAACATTGTATTGCTAACTAGGGTATACAAAAATACCTTTGCCAGACAAATTCTTGAATACAGCTCACCCCCCTGGAATATCACACTGTATATCAGGCATTAACGCTATTGAGTGGGTCCAGAGGAATTTCACTCCTCTACTCACAATAGAATCCCTTATGCCCAGGGGTGGGCAGAAGGCAGGACGGGGTGGAACACAGTTCCACCGGGGGAAATGAAGCTGTAACACCAAGACTCCAAGATCTCTTTCGCAGTCACTACTGCTAAGTGCAGTTTCTCCCAGGCTGCATGTGTGTCTAGGATTTTTTTTTACCAAGGTGAAGGACTTTGTTCTTGTCGACGTTGAATATCATGTTGTTAGCGTGGGCCCATAGTGTTAATCTGTCTAGATCTTTTTGTATTTTGAGCCTGTCCTCTAGGGTGTTGGCTACCCCTGCCAGTTTGGTGTCGTCTGCGAATTTGATTAGTTCCCCTTCTACTCCCTTGTCATGCATGTAAGTGGGAGGGCAGGGAAGCATGGGGGTTTCACGTGCATGCATAGGGGCAGTGGAAGGGTAAGGGGTCACATGTGCATGCATGGGGTGGAGCATGTTCAGGGAATCACATGTGCATTGCATTATGGGTGTGGGCATGGGCGCACGCTATTGCGCTTTCGGCACACAGTGACATAGAAACATAGAAACATAGAAGTCTGATGGCAGAAAAAGACGTCATGATCCATTTAGTCTGCCTTTATACTATTTCCTGTATTTTATCTTAGGATGGATATATGTTTATCCCAGGCATGTTTAAATTCAGTTACTGTGGATTTATCTACCACGTCTGCTGGAAGTTTGTTCCAAGGATCTACTACTCTTTCAGTGAAATAATATTTTCTCACGTTGCTTTTGATCTTTCCCCCAACTAACTTCAGATTGTGTCCCCTTGTTCTTGTGTTCCCTTTTCTATTAAAAACACTTCCCTCCTGGACCTTATTTAACCCTTTAACATATTTAAATGTTTCGATCATGTCCCCCCTTTTCCTTCTGTCCTCCAGACTATACAGATTGAGTTCATTAAGTCTTTCCTGATACGTTTTATGCTTAAGACCTTCCACCATTCTTGTAGCCCGTGACAAAATGGTTATCCATCACTGCCCTTTACCATTTCCAACAAATGGCTGTCCAATCTCTTCATAAGAACCTCCAGTGCCAGGCTAGTAAAATTTGCAAGGATGGAACCTGCTGTGGTAGATTACTGTCAATTATTAAGCCCTTAAGAATTAAATGGCATAATAAATGCACAGGTTTGTTTGCTTTTTAAATGTCAGATCTGCTTGAGGGTGTTTTTCTCCCCACAATTTGGGCAATGCAAGAAAACTCTGTAAATTTCCAGCAGTTTCCTTTATAGCCCATTTGCTGGGGGGAAAAACATAGAGTTGGGTTTTGTCCATAAGCCGGAGAGATGGGAAATTTAAGAAGCATTTCCTGTTCTTGATTGCTTTCCTGTAGTTGTTAAATTACTGGCCATTTTTCGGTGACTTCCAAGCACTCGTTGTGCAAGTTGAGACTCGTCCAAGCCGGCAAAAAAGACTCGTGAACCCATTACAAAATGAGAAGAATCACACTGTTTCCAAATCAAGAGGACTCCCCTTGGTTTGTTTTTAATATTCAGAAAGGGGCGTTCTTTCTTTCTTCATACCCATGGGAGAGAAATAAGAAATCCTTATTCTCTTTCAGCGGTGGCCTCCTAAATCTTCATAAATGACTCAGATGAGGAAATAGAAGGGGAAACTCATCAAATTTGTAGACGCGGCAGCTCACAACACAACAAAAACAGTTTATAACAAATCTAATAATTTACAATTTAAAATATTTTTAAAAACCATTATTAAACAGACATACACACAAGCATACCATACATAAATTGTATAGGCCCGGGGGAGATATCTCAGTTCCCCCATGCCTGACGACAAAGGTGGGTTTTAAGGAGTTTGCGAAAGGCGAGGAGGGTAGGGGCAGTTCTAATCTCTGGGGGGAGCTGGTTCCAGAGAGTCGGGGATGCCACAGAGAAGGCTCTTCCCCTGGGGCCCGCCAACCGACATTGTTTAGTTGAGCAATGGGCCCTATGCAACAGAATGGATTTCAATGTGGAGAAAAGCAAAAGAAAAGTTTTACACTTAGGCAGGAAAAAATCATAGGTATAAACACAGATTAGGAGAGACCTGGCTCAAAAATAGAGAGGGATCTTTGAGTCCTAGTGGACAATCGCTTACACATGAGCCAGCAGTGTGAGGCAGCAGCCAAAAAAGCTAATACAATCCTTATATGAACAGAGACATAGAATCAAAATCATGTGTATTAGTACCGCTTTATATAGTATTGCTTTATAAAGTGGTACCTACATGGCATCAGGCCAGAATACCTTTGGGACCACCTTCTGCCGCATGAATCCCAGCCACTGGTGATGTCCCACAGAGTTGTCCTTCTCCATTGTCAACTATACCAGCGTTTCCCAACTGGTGTGCCGCGGCACACTAGTGTGCCGTGAGACACAGCCAGGTGTGCGGCGGAGCTCCTAGGGAAGCTCCAACTGGGCGGGGCGCTGCGGGTGCCGGGGCGGGCTTTCCCGAAACGGACGGAGAATGCCCTCTCTCGCAGCCCCCTGGCTGGGAGCGCTTTCGCTGCGAGAGAGGGCTTTCTCCGTCCCTTTCGGG
The DNA here is from genome assembly GCF_031021105.1 of Erythrolamprus reginae. Lineage (NCBI taxonomy): Eukaryota > Metazoa > Chordata > Lepidosauria > Squamata > Dipsadidae > Erythrolamprus > Erythrolamprus reginae. Next base: position 34,122,604 of record NC_091951.1, on the reverse strand, counting down.
AATGGCCGCCCCCCCTCTCTCACGCGCGCTGCTCCCCTTTTCTCTCAGCCCTCCCTGGCTTCGCTTCTCAATCCCTCCCTCCTTCCCTCTTTCCTTCCCCTCAGCCGTTCTGTCTGGGGGTCTCCCGCTCTTCCCTTCCCCGCCTCCCAGGCTTTGCCTTCACCACCCACACCCCCTTTTTGGTTGGCAAGGAGTCCTTTGCCGCATCCTGCAGTTCGCACTCGGCTCGAGGCCGCTTTCCCTGGCTGCGCTCTTTCTTTCTCTCTCTCTCTCTCCCATGAGCCGGGGGAAGGAAAAAACAAACAAACAAAAACTTCTTGCAACGGGCCCGCGCGCGCGCTCGTACCCACGCTCGTCCCTTCAGCAGCGAGGGAGGGAAGTCAGAGGGCGAGGGAGCGAGCGAGCGCTCTTGTCCTCGGTGCCCTCTGCAGCCTGCCTTCCTTCTTCTTTGCCGCCACTGAGGGACGGAGAGAAGGATAGAAAGGAAAGAGGGAGGGAGAGATAGAAAGGAAAGAGGGAGGGAGGAAAGAGGGAGGGAGAGATAGAAAGGAAAGAGGGAGGGAGAGATACAATGGAAAGAGGGAGGGGGGAAAGAGGGAGGGAGGAAAGAGGGAGGGAGGAAAGAGGGAGGGAGAAATAGAGTGAAATGGAGGAAGAGATATTTTTTTTGTCCAAACTTTTCTTTACCCCCCCCCCCTGTTCAGTGTTCCCCAGGATTTTGAAAATATGAATAATGTGCCGTGGCTCAAAAAAGGTTGGGAAACACTGAACTAGACAATGTCGGTTGGTGGGGCCTAGGGGAAGAGCCTTCTCTGTGGGGGGCCCGGCTCTCTGGAATCAACTCCCCCCAGAGATTCATTCTGCCCCCACCCTCCTTGCCTTCTTGCAAGAGTCTTAAGACTCATTGATGCCGACAGGCTTGGGGCCATTAGATTCTTGCCCCCAGGCCGATGAATGGGCTGAGAGAAACCTGACTGAATGGGAATGACTGGTTTTCTATGGTTTTTAGTTTTATATTATATTTAATTAATTGGACCCAAACTATTACATATTGTTTTATTACATGTTGTAAGGCGCCCAGAGTCCTTGGGAGAGGGGCGGCGTAAAAGTCCAATAAATAAGTAAGTAAGTAAGTAAGTAAGTAAGTAAGTAAGTAAGTAAACAAACAAACAATAAAATAAATAAATAAAACCACACCTGGAATATCGCATCCAGTTTTGCTCGCTATGTTACCAAAAAGAGGTTGAGACTTGGCGGGTGGGAAGTGCAAAGAAGAGCAACTATGATGATCAAAAACCTGGAGACTAAAACTTAATGAAGAATGGTTGCAGGATTTGGGTTTGGGTAGGCTAGAGAAAGGAAGGACTAAGCGGGACATGACATCAGTATCCCAGTATTTGAGGGGCTGCTACCAGGAAGAGGGCGTCAATTTATTTTCCAAAGCACCTGAAGATGGGACAAGAAACAATGGATGGAAGCTAATCAAGGAGAGAAGCAACCTGGAATTAAGGAGAAACTTATTCATTCATTCATTCGATTGATTTTTAAGCCGCCTTCTCCTTATACTCAGGTCAACTTACAACATGTTAGCAATAGCACTTTTCAACAGAGCCAGCATATTGCCCCCAAAATCCGGGTCCTCATTTTACCCACCTCGGAAGGATGGAAGGCTGAGTCAACCTTGAGCCGATGATGAGATTTGAACCACTGACCTACAGATCTACAGTCAGCTTCAGTGGCTTGCAGGTTATGAGTACTTCATCACTGGAGGTTTTTAAGAAAAAAATGGACAGACACTTGTCTGAAATGGTATCAGATCTCCTACTTGAGCAGGGGGCTAGATTAGAAAACCTCCAAGGTCTCTTCCAGTTCTATTCTACATATGTATTGAACCAAAGAGCAGCCAGCTCAGTGTTTCTGAAAGTTAGAAACATAGCAGACTGACGGCAGAAAAAGACCTCAGTGGAAGTGATGTGCCGGTGTCTGGAGGCTGTTGGGGCCTGGATGGGTGTCAACAGACTCAAACTCAACCCGGATAAGACGGAGTGGCTGTGGGTTTTGCCTCCCAAGGACAATTCCATCTGTCCTTCCATCACCCTGGGGGGGGAATTATTGACCCCCTCGGAGAGGGTCCGCAACTTGGACGTCCTCCTCGATCCACAGCTCACATTAGAGAACCATCTTTCAGCTGTGGCGAGGGGGGCGTTTGCCCAGGTTCGCCTGGTGCACCAGTTGCGACCCTATCTGGACCGGGACTCACTGCTCACAGTCACTCATGCCCTCATCACCTCGAGGTTCGACTACTGTAATTCTCTCTACATGGGGCTACCTTTGAAAAGTGTTTGGAAACTTCAGATCGTGCAAAATGCAGCTGCGAGAGCAGTCATGGGCCTACTTAGGTATGCCCATGTTTCACCAACACTCCACAGTCTGCATTGGTTGCCGATCAATTTCCGGTCACAATTCAAAGTGTTGGTTATGACCTTTAAAGCCCTTCATGGCACTGGACCAGAATATCTCCGAGACCGCCTGCTGCCGCACAAATCCCAGCGACCGATTAGGTCCCACAGAGTGGGCCTTCTCCGGGTCCCGTCAACTAAACAATGTTGGTTGGCGGGCCCCAGGGGAAGAGCCTTCTCTGTGGCGGCCCCGACCCTCTGGAACCAACTCCCCCCGGAGATTAGAACTGCCCCTACTCTCCTTGCCTTTCGTAAGCTCCTTAAGACCCACCTGTGTCGTCAGGCATGGGGGAACTGAGACATCTCCCCCGGGCATATACAATTTATGAATGGCATGTGTGTATGTACGTGTGTTTAGAAAATGGGGTTTTTAAATGTTTTTAGTAGAAATTTAGATTTGTTGTAAATTGTTTTTTTCACTTTGTTGTGAGCCGCCCCGAGTCTGTGGAGAGGGGCGGCATACAAATCTAAATAAATACAAATACAAATACCTCATGGTCCATCTAGTCTGCCCTTATACTACAGTAATACCCCGGTTATTGCGTCCCCAACCATTGCGAACAGGGTAATTTGCGATTTTTCAACCCAGAAGTCAAAACACCATCTGCGCATGCGTGTCCTTTTTTCTATGGGCACGCATGCGTAGATGGCGCCCGGCAGATCAGCTGCTGGGCGGCTTCCCTAGGTCTTCCCCCTCTTGCTGGTGGGAGGGTGAGCAGCGGGCATCAGCAAGGAGTTTCCCCACCGCCCACGCAAACTCCTCGCTGCCGCCCGCCCTTCGCCCGCCCACACCGTTCATTCTCGCCGCTTTGGAGCTGAGTCCTGAAGCGAATTCGCTTCAGGACTCAGCTCCAAAGCGGCGAGAGGGAGAGCGGACAAACCGTTCGCTGGCGCTAGCTCTCGCCGCTTTGGAGCTGAGTCCTGAAGCGAATTCTCTTCAGGACTCAGCTCCAAAGCGGCGAGAGGGAGCGCGGACAAACCGTTCGCTGGCGCTAGCTCTCGCCGCTTTGGAGCTGAGTCCTGAAGCGAATTCGTTTCAGGACTCAGCTCCAAAGCGGCGAGAGGGAGCGCAGACAAACCGTTCGCTGGCGCTAGCTCTCGCCGCTTTGGAGCTGAGTCCTGAAGCGAATTCGTTTTAGGACTCAGCTCCAAAGCGGCGAGAGGGAGCGCGGACAAACCGTTCGCTGGCGCTAGCTCTCGCCGCTTTGGAGCTGAGTCCTGAAGCGAATTCGCTTCAGGACTCAGCTCCAAAGCGGCGAGAGGGAGCGCAGACAAACCGTTCGCTGGCGCTAGCTCTCGCCGCTTTGGAGCTGAGTCCTGAAGCGAATTCGTTTTAGGACTCAGCTCCAAAGCGGCGAGAGGGAGCGCGGACAAACCGTTCGCTGGCGCTAGCTCTCGCCGCTTTGGAGCTGAGTCCTGAAGCGAATTCGCTTCAGGACTCAGCTCCAAAGCGGCGAGAGGGAGCGCGGACAAACCGTTCGCTGGCGCTAGCTCTCGCCGCTTTGGAGCTGAGTCCTGAAGTGAATTCGCTTCAGGACTCAGCTCCAAAGCGGCGAGAGGGAGCGCCAGCGAACGGCCTGCCTGCCCGCTAGCGAGGAGCCGAAAGATTGGGGGCGGTGCAGCTGTTTTAAAACGTCGCCACCGGCATGGGGGGCTTGCCAGCACCCCCCCAGACCCCCAACCCGGGTTTGGGGGGCTGCTAGGAAGCCCCCCATGCCGGCGGCGACGTTTTAAAACAGCCGCGCCGCCCCCAATCTTCGGCTCCTCGCTAGCGCTGCGGAAGTAAAAACACCATCTGCACATGCGCAGATGGTGTTTTTACTTCCGCAGCGCTACTTCGCGAAAACCCGCTCATTGCGGGGGGTCCTGGAACGGAACCCTCGCAACGAGCGGGGGATCACTGTATTTCCTGTATTTTATCTTACAATGGATATATGTTTATCCCAGGCATGTTTAAATTCAGTTACTGTGGATTTACCAACCACGTCTGCTGGAAGTTTGTTCCAAGGATCTACTACTCTTTCAGTAAAATAATATTTTCTCATGTTGCTTTTGATCTTTTCCCCAACTAACTTTGGATTGTGTCCCCTTGTTCTTGTGTTCACTTTCCTATTAAAAACACTTCCCTCCTGAACCTTATTTAATCCTGTAACATATTTAAATGTTTCGATCATGTCCCCCCTTTTCCTTCTGTCCTCCAGACTATACAGATTGAGTTCATTAAGTCTTTCCTGATGCGTTTTATGCTTAAGACCTTCCACCATTCTTGTAGCCCGTCTTTGGACCCGTTCAATTTTGTCAATATCTTTTTGTAGGTGAGGTCTCCAGAACTGAACACAGTATTCCAAATGTGGTCTCACCAGCGCTCTATATAAGGGGATCACAATCTCCCTCTTCCTGCTTGTTATACCTCTAGCTATGCAGCCAAGCATCCTACTTGCTTTTCCTACCACCTGACCACACTGCTCACCCATTTTGAGACTGTCAGAAATCACTACCCCTAAATCCTTCTCTTCTGAAGTTTTTGCTAACACAGAACTGCCAATACAATACTCAGATTGAGGATTCCTTTTCCCCAAGTGCATTATTTTACATTTGGAAACATTAAACTGCAGTTTCCATTGCTTTGACCATTTATCTAGTAAAGCTAAATCATTTACCATATTACAGACCCCTCCAGGAATATCAACCCTATTGCACACTTTAGAGTCATCGGCAAATGGGCAAACCTTCCCTACCAAACCTTCCCCTATGTCACTCACAAGCATATTAAAAAGAATAGGACCCAGAACAGACCCTTGTGGCACACCACTGGTAACCTGTCTCTGCTCAGAATACTCGCCATTAACAATAACTCTCTGATGTCTAGGCTTCAGCCAGCTTGAAATCCACTGAACTATCCAGGGATTAAGTCCAATCTTCACTAATTTTTCTATCAGCTCTTTATGTGGAACCGTATCAAAGGCTTTGCTGAAGTCCAGATAGGCAATATCCACGGCACCACCTTGATCCAACACCTTTGTGACATAGTCAAAGAAATCAATGAGATTAGTCTGACAGTTGGCAAATTTAAGATGGTATGCAGGGGCTGATTGCCATTACTGCTGCTACCGGCACATTGTGCGCACAGCTTTGGTTCTCTTGTGTATGCACGCGTGCTATGCATGCACATCCCAATGTGTTTTTGCTTTTGTACATGCACAGGGAGAAAAATCTCGCAAAAGGACACATGTGCACGTGAAATTTCAGCTTTTTTTTTTGCTTTTGTGCATGCACAGAAGTGAAAAATCACTGATATCTTGTGCACTTGTGCAAATCCCCTCGTGAGATTTTGCTTCTGCACATGCACACGAAGAAAAAATACGGAAAAAAGATGGCGGTGCTCATAGGACTGGCACCGTAGCAGCCGCACGCAAATTGCACAATCTGGCAGCCACTACTGGTGTGCCATCCCCTACTGTGCCAGTAAAAACCCACTACTGATGGTATGGACATTCCCAGAATTCATTGAGGAGAATTTTGGAAATTGAAGTTCCCACATCTGTGAAACACTATCTGGATAGGCTCGCAAAAGCTCAGATAGACAGTCTCAAGCCCCTTAAACTGCAGAATGGACTCAGGAAGCAAGATTCACACATGGTTTACATAATGATTAGGGATTCCTGCTTTTTTCCCCCCAGGTTCCTTGTTGTCAAGATTTTATACCGATGGAGGAGCGGAGATAAAACACATTTTTTTAACACGTTTTTATTAATTTTTGCATTTTAAACATCATAACTTTTTTAGACAGATTTACACCCACATATACAGTACAGTGTTCCCTCGATTTTCGCGGGTTCGAACTTTGCAAAAAGTCTATACCACGGTTTTTCAAAATTATTAATTAAAAAATACTTTGCAGTTTTTTCCCTATACCACGTTTTTCCCCGCCCGATGATGTCATACCTCATCGCCAAACTTTCGTCCGCCTTTAATAATTTTTTTTTAATAAACTTTAATAAATAAACATGGTGAGTAATAATCTAAATGGTTGCTAAGGGAATGGGAAATTATAATTTAAGGGTTTAAACTGTTAAGGGAAGGCTTGTGATACTGTTCATAGCCAAAAATAGTGTATTTACTTCCGCATCTCTACTTCGCGGAAATTCAGCTTTCGTGGGCGGTCTCGGAACGCAACCCTCACGAAAATTGAAGGAACACTGCATGTATTATTGTTGAATTTGTACAGCTTATGCATTGTTTATCCATATTATTCATTCTTGCATCCTCGTCCCACATTGTCTCTTCAATTTCCTTTTTTTAGTCCAATTATACCATTTTATTCATATATCATAATATTCAGTCTTTTTATCCTTTTAATTCGATGGTTAATTTGTCCATTTTGGCACAATCATATATTTTCCTCATTATTATTTTTTAAAATTGCATTTATATGCCGCTCACTCCAAAATGGACTCTGAGAGTCTAACAATGGTTATAAATACAATACAAGTAAAAAAGCAGTTTAAAAAAATCTACAAAATCACATATATCATAAAAAATCATTATTACTTTCTCCAAAGGTACTTGAGAGTCCTTCCAGTGTTGTGCGTATACGATTCTGGCCATTGTCATGATGGGCAATATTATGTATTTGATATTCTTGGGGTGTTGTCTTCTGACTATACCTAATAGAAAAAGTTTGGGAGAACACTCTACTGTTGTTTCCATTACGCCCTGCAACAAATTATGTATTTTAATCTGATACCTTTTTGCTTCAGGGAGATGGAACACAATGTGATCATACGCACTACTTGAAAGAGTGAAATGGCCCTGAAAGACGTTACATAAAAGATTGAAGCGAATAACCAGCAATTGGTTTGATTATAGCAATTATGAAGAAATTGGGGAAAACAGCTAATGTTTTCAGAAGCTGCACAATTGTCTGTAGTCGTTTTTGGTTAATTTGAGAGGAAATTTTGAGCTCAGCAACAACAATGCATTCTTTTTCCACTAACGTATGCTGCTGAAATAAAGAAAGCTCGTAGATCTTAGCATCTAACAAAACAAAGCACGCATAGCATAGTTTCAGGAATTATATATAGAGCGCTGGTGAGACCACATTTGGAATACTGTGTTCAGTTCTGGAGACCTCACCTACAAAAAGATATTGACAAAATTGAACGGGTCCAAAGACGGGCTACAAGAATGGTGGAAGGTCTTAAGCATAAAACGTATCAGGAAAGACTTAATGAACTCAATCTGTATAGTCTGGAGGACAGAAGGAAAAGGGGGGACATGATCGAAACATTTAAATATGTTAAAGGGTTAAATAAGGTTCAGGAGGGAAGTGTTTTTAATAGGAAAGCGAACACAAGAACAAGGGGACACAATCTGAAGTTAGTTGGGGGAAAGATCAAAAGCTACGTGAGAAAATATTATTTCACTGAAAGAGTAGTAGATCCTTGGAACAAACTTCCAGCAGACATGGTAGATAAATCCACAGTAACTGAATTTAAACATGCCTGGGATAAACATATATCCATTGTAAGATAAAATACATGAAATAGTATAAGGGCAGACTAGATGGACCATGAGGTCTTTTTCTGCCATCAGTCTTCTATGTTTCTATGTTTCTTTACAAAGTATATTTTCTTCTGTAAACAGGTAGTCCTCGGCTTATGACCACCATTGAGTCCAACATTTTGATAGCTAAACAAGACAGTTGTTAAGTGAGTTGTACCCCATTTCACAGCCATTTTTTTGCCACTGTTGTGAAATGAATCGTGCGGTTCCATTGACTTTGCTTGTCAGAAGTCAGAATGATCTAATAGGGATCACGTGATACATGTCAGTTGCCAAGCGTCTCAGTTTTGATCATGTGACCATGGGGAAGTAGCAATTGCCGTGTGAAAAACAATAAGCAGTGATGGGCTCCTATGGGTACCGTCTGGTACGCAGAACTGGTAGAAACATTTTGATTTTTTTTCTTATTTTCCCTTCTGGGCTCTGAGTATGTTTTTCCCATCGCAGTAAATGAAGTTGAATGTGAATAATTTTAGAAGAGCTGTGTGTGCGTGTGTACATGCACATACAGTTTATATACTAGATAATGTATATTTTTGTGTGCCTGTGTGTAATATGTATATGAGAGACAAATTCCTTGTGTGTCCAATCACACTTGGCCAATAAAATTCTATTCTATTCTATTCTATCCTATTCTATCCTGTTCTATTCTATTCTATATGGCATATATACATAGAATTAAACAGTATATTTTGGACGTTCAGTAATAGTAAATAAATAGGGAAATTGTATGTTTTTGAGGTGAGGAGAGGCCAGGCACCCTAACCCTAGCCCTTGATGTGAATGATGTCAAGTTGGCCACCTTTAAGCCAGTCACATGACCTTTAAGCCACCCCTGGTCACATGATCATCAAGCCACTCCCAGATGGTCACATGGTTGGCAAGCAGGGGTGGGCTACAGCCCAGACGGGGGGGAGGGGAATGCAGTGGGGTAGAGAAAATGGAACTCCACCCCAGAGCACCCAACTTGCACTGATAGATGTTGAAAGAAAATGCAGGGTGTCCTGCATAAGCCACGCCCACAGTGTGGTTGTAAAATTTTTGGTAGCCGTTCACTACCGGCAAGCCACACCCACAAAATAAGCCCATGCCCACAGTGTGGTAGTAAAAGTTTTTGTAGCCCTTCACTGATCATAAGTCACTTTTTTCAGTGCTGTTGTCACTTGGAATGGTCACTAAATGAATGGCTGTAAGTCGAGGAAAACCTATGATGTATTCCATCTGTGTAACTGTGTTTCTGACCTCCCTTTGCGTTGTGTTTGTATGCAATTGTTTGTATGTATATGTTGGGGAATATTTGGCGAGTTGCATAAGGGTGGTGCAGCAGGTAGAGTGATGTACTGCAGGCCACTGAAGCTGACTGTAGATCTGTAGGTCAGGGGTTCAAATCTCATCACCGGCTCAAGGTTGACTCAGCCTTCCATCCTTCCGAGGTGGGTAAAATGAGGACCCGGATTGTGGGGGCAATATGCTGGCTCTGTTAAAAAGTGCTATTGCTAACATGTTGTAAGCTGCCCTGAGTCTAAGGAGAAGGGCGGCATAAAAATCAAATAAATAAATAAATAAATAACCAGGAAGGAGGTGGGCTTAGAATGATCAGCCAGCAAAATTCCAAGCTGCTGACCAGCTGTTTCTCTCTTTGGAATCCTGGGTGGGAGTGGGGGATATTTCTCTGATTTTATTTTCCCCTCTCAGCAACTCCAAGCCAGATCTACCCCATTTTTGAACATTGCCTTTCTTTTATTACATTCCCCCAGCATATCAAATTCATTCCCATTTTGAGACCACATCTTTCTCCTTCTGTCCTGGCCCACTTTTTAGAGGCACTATTGAGAGCATTTTAACAGACTGCATCACTGTCTGGGTTGTTGGCAGCAGGGCCTCAGATAGAAAGTCCATACAGAGAGTGGTGAGGACAGCCGAGAAGATTATAGGAAGCTCATTCCCTGTTATTCAAGATGCTACTTATAAGTGCAATGTGACTAAAGCTCAAAGCATTAGTTAGTTTAATTTAGTTTATTAGATTTGTATACCGCCCCTCTCCGTAGACTCCGTTGGTCATGTTTCTGTAGTGTATATTGGAGGTGGTGACCCTTTGAGAGCTGCATGCAACAAAATTTCATTTTAATGTATGCCTATTGGTGTACATTTAAAATGAAAATAAAGTTATTCTAAGTCTAAGATTCTTGCTGATAAACAAATATATATACATCTAGCATTCAGTTAGCTTGGAAAAGTTGAAAAGGTAGTTATCCAGGCTAGATGCTTGTGCTCCCATCTATATCTACCTAATTTGACATTTTGAACTAATGGGTGAAAAACAATTATCTTTCAAAATGTTGTACTTGGGAGTGGTAAATGTTTCAGAAGACACCCTCCCTAATTTCTTGGATTGTAAAAGAAGGGGGAAGAGATGTACTTTCAGACTTGTAAGATTCTGTTACTGGCGGGACCCAGGGGAAGAGCTTTCTCTGTGGCGGCCCCGGCCCTCTGGAACCAACTCCCCCCAGAGATTAGAATTGCTCCCACCCTCCTTGCCTTTCGTAAGCTACTTAAAACCCACCTCTGCCGCCAGGCATGGGGGAATTAAGATTCCCTTTCCCCCTAGGCCTTTACAATTTTATGCATGGTATGTTTGTATGTATGTTTGGTTTTTTATATTAAGGGGTTTTTAATTCGCTTTAAGTATTGGATTATTATTATACGCTGTTTTATGATTGCTGTTAGCCGCCCCGAGTCTTTGGAGAGGGGCAGCATATAAATCCAATAAATGAATGAACGAATGAATGAATGAACGAACGAACGAACGAACGAACGAACGAACGAACGAACAAACAAACAAACAAACAAACAAACAAACAAACAAACAAACCTTATAATAAAAGTAGTGGTAGCAATCGTGGCTGGTGCTGATTGTCTGGACTTCTCAGAAGGATCAGAGGCAGCACCTGAATTGAATTAAACAAATGAATATGTTTATGTGTGCTAGAAAGGGGGCTGTGAAACAATCAGCAGACCTCCCACATCCTGGACCTTAAATATTTCAACTTCTTCCCTCAAGATGACACTAGGTAGGGCATTGCATATCAAAACAACTAGACATAAGGACAGTTCCTCCATCCCATGCCATCACTCTGCTAAGCAACTAAATCCCACAACACTATGCCCCTGGGATGTCAAACTACCTAGTAGGGCTGTGTTACTATTATCCTCCTCATTTTTCCTATTGTCTGTTTCCTCCTTATGACTATAACTTTGTTGTTCCTATCTCATGATTTATGTTGATTGCCTTTATTTAGCATCCTATGATGATTTATGTTGATGGTTCATTTTGTATCCTATGGCTATCGCTGAGAGTTGTAGTTTGTGATTTATGATGGTTGTATTGTATGATTATGAACATGATTTATCACTTGTTGCTTGTATGTACACTGAGAGTTTATGCACAAGTTATTTCCTTGTGTGCCCTATCTTATTTGGCCAATAAATAATTCTGTTCTGTTTTCTGTTCTGTTCTGTTCTGTTCTCCTCTGCTCTGCCCTGTTCTGTTCTGCTCTGCTCTGTTCTACTTTACTTATAAATAGCTATGCATCATTCAGAAACCTCCTTCAAACTTTCACAATGCAGAAAGTCCTCACTTACCATCATTCACTTAGCAACTGTTCAATAATGGTGCTAATAAAGTAATTTACAGCTAGTGCTCATACTTTTAACCATTGCAGTATCTTTTATCATTTGCCATAATGGCACAGTGATTAGAATACAATATTGCAGGAAAACTCTGCCAACTGCCAGGAGTTTGATTCTGGCCGGTTTAAATTAGAATTAGAATTATTAGAATTAGAACTGGAAAAGAATGGAATGGAATAATAGAGTTGGAAGGGACGTTGGTGGTCTTCTACTGTAGCCCCCTTCTCAAGCAGGAGAACCTATACTATTTCAGATAAGTGGGACAAATAGTTGGACATACGGTAACTTAGTGGTAACTTAGCTAGTCGTGGTCATGTGATATCTTGCTTAAGGGTTATGATTCACTTAATGGTTTTAACAGGGGCTGTTGAATGTGATGTTTCGCTTAATGACCGCTTGCCTTAGTGACAGAGTTGCTTTTTCGAATTAGGAATGTTGAGCAAGGAGTAGTTGTAACATCTTGAGTTGCTACTGAATCAGAACTCTGTCTTTTACAAACATAGAAACATAGAAGACTGACGGCAGAAAAAGACCTCATGATCCATCTAGTCTGCCCTTATACTATTTTTTGTATCTTATCTTAGGATGGATATATGTTTACCCCAGGCATGTTTAAATTCAGTTACTGTGGATTTACCAACCACGTCTGCTGGAAGTTTGTTCCAAGGATCTACTACTCTTTCAGTAAAATAATATTTTCTCATGTTGCTTTTGATCTTTCCCCCAACTAACTTCAGATTGTGTCCCGTTGTTCTTGTGTTCCCTTTCCTATTAAAAACACTTCCCTCCTGGGCCTTATTTAACCCTTTAACATATTTAAATGTTTCGATCATGTCCCCCCTTTTCCTTCTGTCCTCCAGACTATACAGATTGAGTTCATTAAGTCTTTCCTGATACGTTTTATGCTTAAGACCTTCCACCATTCTTGTAGCCTGTCTTTGGACCCGTTCAATTTTGTCAATATCTTTTTGTAGGTGAGGTCTCCAGAACTGAACACAGTATTCCAAATGTGGTCTCACCAGCACTCTATATAGCGGGATCATAATCTCCCTCTTCCTGCTTGTTATACCTCTAGCTATGCAGCCAAGCATCCTACTTGCTTTCCCTACCGCCTGACTGCACTGTTCACCCATTTTGAGACTGTCAGAAATCACTACCCCTAAATCCTTCTCTTCTGAAATTTTTGCTAACACAGAGAGCTGCCAATATATTTCTTTCTTTTTCTGTCCTGCTGACCGGAGCTGCTAGAGTTGTGATTCAACACATTGCAATCCTAAATAGGCACACTTTTACCCTGAAATTGAATTCGTGCACATTCCCAAACCGTGATTTGCATTGGTTTTGGCTTAATCTTGGCCGTGAATCCAAGCGACTGTGTTTTTTCAAAGTGAAGATATAGCATGATGTACATATGATGAACCAAACCTCTCCACTCACCCTCCTGCCAGCCTTTGGAAGATCACGGCACAACACACAGCGTGAGCTCCATTGAAACACAGTTTATGCAGTAAGCACAATTATCTGGGTTCACACCACATACTTAGTCAAACAAAACCAAGTTGCATCCTTCCTTGGCAAAAAAAAGGAGCATGGCTGGTGAGAAAGAAAATCCTTGAAAAATAATAATAATAATTTAATAATAATTTATTAGACTTGTATGCCGTCCCTCTCCGAAGACTCCAAATGTTTTTGGCTTCTAACAAACTGTTTTTATTTGTTAAGTTTTATTTTTATATGTGTTTTTATATTTTTTTATATTTTAAGCCTGGTGTCATTTCTCTGCATAATGTTTGCAAACCAATCCCTTGTTAAAAGCGCCGGGAGAGATTTTCTTCAGTAATAATAATATAATAAAGCCATCAAAAAAAACCTTGCTTCAATTGCCACCTCTTTTATCTGCAGCCGTCCAGGAAAAAGTGTCAGTACTTTAGAACAAAGGTTTGGCTCTCAGCTGTGTTTCCAATAGCAACCCTCCAGAGAGACAAAGAGTGGCTTCATTTTTTTCCAATCAATATTAAAAGCTGTCCTTGAAGGCCAAAGACAAAAAGCAAAACATCCCCCATCTTCGCTCAGCAGCAGGGCACTCTGGCGTGCCTCCTCCTGGCGTTGGGAAGAGCAGATAAGTGCTTCCAGTCCTCATTAATCTCTCTGCTCAGACAGCAAGAGACTCGGTTGCATATCACTTCTCATGCTTTTATGATTTGGTCAGGCTCTCCAGAAATCAAACAGTAAGGTTGAGTAACCTCCAATGCTCCTAAAACACCAGAGGAGTTTTTCTCTGGCTAGGCTCAGCTGATACGCCAAGTCAGGTTAGGCTAATGGTAGATTAGGCAATTAATCCAGTCACACAAATTGCAACATTATAAACCAGAGGTGTTGTTAGGGTGAATGGAAGAACCAGGCTGAAGTGGCTTCAAAACAACAGCTCTTTATTTGGCAACTATTTACAACCCAGCAAAAGTTCTGTCTGACAGACAGCCATTTTATAGGGAGCTGCCAGACAGTCTAGCCAATCAGCAGCCAATATTTTCCCTCCAGAATGGAGGACCTGACTGAAGCCTTTATGCTTCAGTCTGAGAATGTAACAGGTATCAAACTCAATTTTGTTGAGGGCCACAGCCGCTCGAGGAGGGGGGGGACTGAGTGGGTGTGGCCAGATGGGGGTTGCTACTTACTGCTCCCACCAGTACACTGCGCGAGATTTTGCTTCTGCACATGCACAGGAAGCAAAATCTTGCGAGGAGAAGCATGTGTGTGAGAGATTTCAGCAATGTTTTGCTTCTGTGTGGAAGCAAAAAAAAATAGCTGAAATCGTGTGTGTCTTCTCGCAAGATTTTGCTTTCTGCGCATGTGCAGAAACAAAATAATAATAATAATAATAATAATAATAATAATAATAATAATAATAATAATGTATGGATCATTGACATCGCAATCCCAGGAGACAGCAGAATTGAGGAGAAGCAGCTAGAGAAATTAGTGAAATACGAAGATCTAAAAATCGAGCTGCAACGACTCTGGCATAAGCCAGTGAAAGTGGTCCCAGTGGTACTTGGCACGCTGGGCGCAGTACCAAAGGATCTCAGCGGACATTTGAAAACCATCGGAATTGACAAAATCTCCATCTGTCAATTGCAAAAGGCCGCTTTACTGGGAAAGGCACACATAATTCGCCGCTACATCACGCAGTCCTAGGTGCTTGGGAAGCGCCCGACTGGTGATGAAATACGAAATCCAGCATAGTGATCTCGTTTGCTGTGTTGTACTGACATAATAATAATAATAATAATAGTAATAATAATAGTAATAGTAATAGTTGTTGTTGTTATTATTATTTAAATTTATTTAAACTTTTATTATATATTAAAAAATTCATATACTGTAGTTATTTTTACAGATCCAATACCATTACTTTTTACACATTGAAGTTACAAATCACATCTCTGTGTCTTAAACAAACCATATACAGTTTAGTAAGTTAGTAAAGCATAGAATATTAATATACATAAGTCCTTTACATGTACCTATACTCTGTGTTGATATTTTCAGTTTTTATTACAGATCCATTCATACCATTTTTGCCATATATCTTTGGTTTCTTTAATTCTTACTCCTTTAATTGCATTCCTCATTTCAGCGCATCTATAGATTTTCTAGATAATTAAATTTTCAGATGGTATTTGTTCTTTCTTCCACATTTGCACTATTGAAATTCTAACTGCGGTAATTATTATTATTATTTATTAGACTTGTAAGCCACCCTTCTCCGAAAACTCGGGGCGGCTGCGCAGACATCTTCCCAGTGACCCAAAGCTACACAGATATCTTCCATTTTACTACTGGTACGCAGTGTGGCCCATATGAACCCAATACTGGGTGTGGCCAATTGGGTGGGTATGACCAGTTTGACACCACTCCCCAAACTGCTGACATGTTTCCTTTTGGTACTGGGTAGAGACTGGGCCAAATCATACTGGCTCAATGTTTCCTCTTCGCCTTGGGTGGACTGGGCCGAAGCCATGTGGGCAGCACCCTTATATTTTCCAGTGCGGCCCTGTGGGCCGGATCCGTCCACATTGCATTTGATACCCCTGCTATAAACAAACCATAGAGCAGTGTTTCCCAACCTTGGCAACTTGAAGATATTTGGACTTCAACTCCCAGAATTCCCCAGCCAGCATTTGCTGGCTGGGGAATTCTGGGAGTTGAAGTCCAAATATCTTCAAGTTGCCAAGGTTGGGAAACAGTGCCATAGAGGTTGGGCTTCTACAGAGCATTTGGTTTGAAATGAGTTTGGATACATGAAGACTGGGGGGGGGGAGATCAGACTTTTTGGGGATCTTAAATCCAAACAAAATCACAGGCTGATTTGGGAGCCAGATGCTCATTTGCTCAGACTGGTACAACCACAATTGAGCACCAAATTTCTGATGCTAAATGAGACATTTGTTACGTGAGTTTTGCCCCATTTTACGACCTTTCTTGCCACCTTGGTTAAGGGAATCACTGCAGTGGGTCAGTTAGTAACATGGTTGTTAAGTGAATCTGGCTTCCCTGTGGACCTTGCTTGTGAGAAAGTCACAAAAGGGAATTTTGGGGACACAGCAACGGTCACCCCGAGTCTCCGGAGAAGGGTGGCCTAGAAATCAAAATAATAAATAAATATTAAATAAAAGAACGCCTGTAAAATGGCACAAAACTCACTTAAAATGATCTTTTGGGCCCCATTGTGATTGTAAGTCGAAAGCAACCTTAAGAGTTCAGAGAAGAGCAAGAAAGATAATGGTAGGGGACTGGAAGCTAAAACATATGAAGAATGGTTGCAGGAATTGGGTTTGTCTAGTTTAATGAAAAGAGGAGATTGGATGGCCATTTGTCTGAAATGGTGTAGAGACTCCTGCTTGAGGGGGGGGGGGCGCTAGAAGACCTCCAAGGTCCCTTCCAACTCTAGCAGTAATCTGATCTGATCTGATCTGATCTACTCTACTCTACTCTACTCTACTCTACTCTACTCTAATCTAATCTCAGGGGTTGCCACAAAGAAGAGGGAGTCAAGCTATTCTCCAAATCACCTAAGGTAGGAAAAGGTGGACATTAATCAAGAAGAGAAGCAATCTAGAACTAAGGATAAACTTCCTGACATGGTTAGAACAATTAATCCAGAAGTTGTGAATTATCCAACACTGGACGGTTTGAAGAAAAGATTGGACAACATATTTCTGAAATGGTATAGGGCAGGGATGGTGAACCTATGGTATGGGTGCCACAGGTGGCATGTAGAGCCATATCTAGTCGTTAACCTAGCTCAGTTCCAACATGCATTTGTGTGCCAGCCAGCTGATTTTCAGCTCACCTGGAGGCTCTGGGAGGGCAGTTTTGCCTTCTGGAGAGTCTCGGGGGGGTGGGGAGGTGGAGGAGGGCATTTTTGTCTATGGAGCCTGGGGAGGGTGAAAAATGGACCTACCAGAGGTTGGGAAATGGGCTGTTTTAGGCCTCCAGAGGACCTATTGGGGGGAATATATCAATCTGTATAGTCTGGAAGACAGAAGGGAAAGGGGGGACATGATCGAAACATTTAAATATGTTAAAGGGTTAAATAAGGTTCAGCAGGGAAGTGTTTTTAATAGGAAAGTGAACACAAGAACAAGGGTACACAATCTGAGGTTAGTGGGGGAAAGATTAGAAGTAGTGATGGGCGAACCCAACATGTTTATTTTTACATGAAAGGACCACCCTTTGCTTGCAGCACCGCTGCAGTGTCTTTTCACGTAAAAATAACAATGTTTATTTTTACGTGAAGACCTCCCTTTGAAGCAGCTGGGGAATCCCTCCCACGAAGATATTCCGGGGGCGGAGCTTTGACATCACCGGGAGGTTGCTAAGGACGCCAAGGTGATCTCTTCCTGGATTCCATGGAATCCAGGAAGTGATCACCTTGGCGTCCTTAGGAACCTGCCTGTGACGTCAAAGCTCCAAACGCCAAACAGGACCTCGGACTTTTCCCGAAGTTTGAAAAAATGTCGTGTTCGGCATACCGAACACTGCAACATTCAGTACGGACCTGAATTGTGCGGGTTCAGTTTGCCCATCTAGAAGTAATGTGAGAAAATATTATTTTACTGAAAGAGTAGTAGATGCTTGGAACAAACTTCCAGCAGAGGTGGTTGGTAAATCCACAGTAACTGAATTTAAACGTGCCCGGGATAAACATATATCCATCATAAGATAAAATACAGGAAATATTATAAGGGCAGACTAGATGGACCATGAGGTCTTTTTCTGCCATCAATCTTCTATGTTTCTATGTTTCTATGCTAAAGAGTCCCTGCCAATTGGAATGCCTGAGAGTCCCTGGCCTGCCAATTAGATTGGACAAAATGGAGTAAGAGGGATCAGCAGTTTGGCTGAGGACAAGGGAATGACTTGTGACTTGCAAGGAAAATCTCAGAGGGTTAAACGCTTCCAATTTCTTGTGTGCCTCTTCTCAAGGACTTGAAGGCAAGCGTAATCCTACCTCCGTCTACACTTTGTCTCTCTTCGTTCCTTCTTAAATCCAAGGGACAGCTGACACTGACTTCAGATCGTGCAGAATGCAGCTACGAGAGCTATCATGGGCTTTCCTAAATATGCCCATGTCACACCAACACTCCGCAGTCTGCATTGGTTGCCGATCAGTTTCCGGTCACAATTCAAAGTGTTGGTTATGACCTATAAAGCCCTTCATGGCACTGGACCAGAATATCTCCGGAACCGCCTTCTGCCGCACGAATCCCAGCGACCAGTTAGGTCCCACAGAGTTGGCCTTCTCCGGGTCCCGTCAACTAAACAATGTCGTTTGGCGGGACCCAGGGGAAGAGCTTTCTCTGTGGCGGCCCCAACCCTTTGGAACCAAATCCCCCCAGATATCAGAGTTGCCCCCACCCTCCTAGCCTTTCGTAAGCTCCTTAAAACCCACCTCTGTTGTCAGGCATGAGGGAATTGACATGTTCCCTCCCCCTAGGCTTATAAAATTTATGCATGGTACGCTAGTATGTATGATTGGTTTTAATTTGTGGTGTTTTTTAAATTAACTTAAATATTAGATTTGTTTTACATTGTATTGTTATTGCTGTGAGCCGCCCCGAGTCTGTGGAGAGGGGCGGCATACAAATCTGATTAAACTTAAACTTAAACTTAAACAGTCACACTGTGATTGTCAGGCCAGGTTGACTGCTGGCGTCCTTCTGCACCGAACCGCTGTGGCTGTTGTATTTCTGCTGTATTCCACAGCCGACCGCTCTTAAAACCCTGCCTCTGTTCACTAAGCTTGGGTTACATCTATATACCACAGGCAAAAAAGTCTGTGAAATGAATCATCACAGCCTGGGGCTCACCCAGCGCACCACACTTAGAGGTGACGGCTTTACAAATCCACATTGCAAAACTTGGATGAAGCAACCGGCCACATTTGTGGCTTAGCGCAAGGTGCGAATCCAGTTCCAGAGACTCATTGGTGGAGCATCTGTTTCGCAGGCCCAGGATTGCCTGTTCATGTTGTCGGATCTGCATGCTTATGGTAAGTTAGAAAAGATTACTTCAAAGGTGTTGAAGGAGGCTTGCCTATTTATGCAAGGCTGGGGAAGGGTGAGAAAAAGCCTTGACTCATGGAAGGAAGCTTTTAGGCTGCAGTTTTTCCAAAACTGTGTTCAGTTCTGGAGACCTCGCCTACAAAAAGATATGGGTAAAATTGAACGGGTCCAAAGACGGGCTACAAAGTTGGTAATTACTCAATGGACCCAGGCCTGCCAGCAAAGCCAGGTCTTCGCTGGTGAGACCACATTTGGAACACTGTGTTCAGTTCTGGAGATCTCACCTACAAAAAGATATTGATAAAATTGAACGGATCCAAAGATGGGCTACAAAAATGGTGGGAGGTCTTAAGCATAAAACGTATCAGGAAAGACTTAATGAACTCCATCTGTATAGTCTGGAGGACAGAAGGGAAAGGGGGGACATGGTTGAAACATTTAAATATGTTAAAGGGTTAAGTAAGGTTCGGGAGGGAAGTGTTTTTAATAGGAAAGTGAACACAAGAACAAGGGGGCACAATCTGAGGTTAGTTGGGGAAAGATCAGAAGCAACGTGAGAAAATATTATTTTACTGAAAGAGTAGTAGATGCTAGGAAGAAACTTCCAGCAGAGGGGGTTGGTAAATCCACAGGCACTGAATTTAAACATGCCTGGGATAAACATATATCCATTCTAAGATTAAATACAGGAAATAGTAAGGGAAGACTAGATGGACCTTGAGGTCTTTTTCTGCCGTCAATCTTTTATGTTTGTATGTTCCTATAACACAAAGCCGTGTGTGTGTGTGTGTGTGTGTGTGTGTGTGTGTTTCTGTGTGTGTTTTAAAAATGAAAATGTGTGTGCCAGGGATGAAAGCTTCCCTGAAGGCTCCAGAATGCAAAAAAAAGTACAACAGGCAAACCGGAAGTTTGTTTTTCCGAACTTCCGGTTTGCCTGTTTGGCTGTTTTTTCACTGTTTCAGGCTTCAGAGAGGCCTGTGCATATGCGCAGGGACAGGGAGAAGGATTGTGCACATTCATTCATTCATTCATTCATTCATTCATTTATTTATTTATTTATTTATTTATTGTGTATGCCGCCCCTCTCCGTGGACTCGGAGCGGCTCACATGCGAGGGGT
The DNA here is from genome assembly GCF_031021105.1 of Erythrolamprus reginae. NCBI lineage: Eukaryota > Metazoa > Chordata > Lepidosauria > Squamata > Dipsadidae > Erythrolamprus > Erythrolamprus reginae. The sequence goes on along the minus strand of NC_091951.1, from coordinate 34,102,203 downwards.
GCACATGCGTGTGGGGAGGAAATGGGTGTGGGCACACACGCATCCCTCTATTTTTGGCATGCGAACCAAAAATGTTTGCCATCATTGATTGATACAGGGGGTTGGATAAGAAGACCTCGTCAACCGGAAATTCAACAGGGGAAGAACCCATTTCTGATTCAGGAATAGTTTTTTGGCCACGCAAATTTCTGCCTTCTAGTTTATTATTTTATTTATTTATTAATTAGATTTGTATGCCGCCCCTCTCCGAGGACTTGGAGCGGCTCACAACAAAAACAATACAAATCCAATACTAAAACAATTTAAAACCCTTAATATAAAAAACAATTGTACATCTCATACAGACCATGCGTAAAACGGAAGCAGCCCAGGGGAATCAATTACTCCATGCCTGATGACAAAGATGGGTTTTGAGGAGTTTGTGAAAGGCAAGGAGGGTGGGGGCAGTTCTAATCTCCAAGGGGAGTTGATTCCAGAGGGTTGGGGCCGCCACAGAGAAGGTTCTTCCCCTGGCTCCCGCCAGACGACATTGTTTCATCGACGGGACCCGGAGAAGGCCAACTCTGTGGGACCTAACCGGTCGCTGGGATTCGTGCGGCGGAAGGCGATCCCGGAGATGTTCTGGTCCAATGCCATGAAGGGCTTTATAGGTCATGACCAACACTTTGAATTGTGAACGGAAACTGATCGGCAACCAATGCAGACTGCGGAGTGTTGGTGTAACATGGGCATATTTAGGGAAGCCCATGATTGCTCTCGCAGCTGCATTCTGCACGATCTGAAGTTTCCTAACACTCTTCAGAGGTAGCCCCATGTAGAGAGCATTGCAGTAGTCGAACCTCGAGGTCATGAGGGCATGAGTGACTGTGAGCAGTGAGTCCCGGTGCAGATAGGGCCGCAACTGGTGCACCAGGCGAACCTGGGCAAACGCCCCCCTCGCCACAGCTGAAAGATGGTTGCTTGAGAATCTTTACCAACACATCCCATGTGCCTTAAAAAGTGTCTTTGTGGTTATAAGGGAGGGAACAATCCTATTATTTATCTTTGTCAATTGGTTGTTTAAGCAGCAAGCCTTTACTTGTCCTATTACACAACCTCAGACTTCCTCATTCCACAGCCTTGGGGAAACAAAATTGAAGCTTGTTGTAGGGTACAATATTAAAAGTCATCCCACGATAGTTACTTCTACCCAGGGGTGGACTGCTAAGGTGGAACTGTGATGTGAGCTCACCTCCATGGCTCTGAGTGCTAGCGGAGTCCAGCGCAGTTCTGCTATTGCACCTGGGCCATGGGCGCACCTGCGTGATTTCGCTACCTGCCCAGGTGCAGTAGCATAATTGCACTGGACTCCGCTAGAACTCAGAGCCACGGGGGCGAGCACACTTCATCATTCCACCATTCCACCTTAGCAGCCCACCTTTGCTTCAACCTCTGACAAGTCCCTCGGCCGACCGTGAGCGAATTATTGGAACTGTCGTGCAATCTACCTTGGGAAAGTTAGCAAAAGTTTCTTGAATAAAAACGGGCTTATGAATTGCTTGGATGTAATTGGCAAAGTCATTTTGAATTTATGACTGTGTGGTAGGGGACTTGCAGGAAAGAGTGTGCTGTAAATGGCAGGAAATAGTGTGCTTGCGGGCTTGCAGAAGAGAAAGTAACTAAACTGGCTAAACTCTTGAAAATGACTTTTCAATACTCCAGAGCAGATTTGGGTTCCTACCAGTTCTAACCTGATCTTTAGAACTGTTAGCAACTCGGTGATGATGTCACGGAACCAGTTCTGTTGGTGTCTCCATGGGCACTGCTATTTTAGATTTTGCTCTGCGCACATGCATTTTTTAATTGCTGCGGGTGCGTGCACGCACACAAACAGTACAACCATGAGTGAACCATCAGCAATAGGATACAGCAGCGTTTCCCAATCTTGGCAAATTGAAGATACTTGCACTTCAACTCCCAGAATTCCCCAGCCAGCGAATGCTGGCTGGGGAATTCTGGGAGTTGAAGTCCAAGTATCTTCAAGTTGCCAAGATTGGGAAACACTGGGATACAGGACGTACCATTGCTCCAGAAGATTTATTTTTTAAATATGTTAAAAAACATTTCTCATCAGATCCATCTAAACATATGTTGCTCTCAAGTGGGAATTATTGTCCAGTTGATGTGTGCAACAATCCTGCTCAAGTCTTCTCTATCTTTGATCAAGACTGTAATTTGAGGTTTCTTCTTCCTTTACATAGTCTATCGGAATCAGAATGGCCAAATAACCCCTGCATTTCCTTCAAGCACATTATACTGGCCTTTAGTCATTCCCAGGTGCCAATTTCAACCATCTTACAACAATTTGGTATATAAATTTTAGGAACGGGACATGAAAATATGTCATCTCTCTCTATATGCCCTTCATATATGCCCTTCATGGGATTAGACCAGAATATCTCAGGGACCGCCTGCTGCCACACGAATCCTAGTGACTGATTAGGTCCCACAGATTTGGCCTTCCCCGGGTCCCGTCAACAAAACAATGCTGTCTGGCAGGACCCAGGGGAAGAGCCTTCTCTGTGGCGGCCCTGGCCCTCTGGAATCAGCTTTCCCCCCCCAGAGATTAGGACTGCCCCCACCCTCCTTGCCTTTCACAAACTTTTGAAAACTCATCTATGTCGCTAGGCATGGAGGAATTGATATATCCTCAGCTGCCTTGACTTTATGTATGGTATGTTTGGGTTGCATGACTGCTTTTAATAGGGGTCTTTTAAAACTGTTTTTAACATTGGATTTGTATATGATGTTTTATTTGTTATGAGCCACTTCGAATCCTCGGAGAGGGACGGCATACAAATCTAATAAATGAATGAATGAATGAATGAATGAATGAATGCCAAATACCACTCATTCATCACAAAATCTCCAGAACTGAAAAGCCTACAACCTTGAAACTTGGCACTTACGTTCCTCTTGGCTTCTAGGTGCTCGTTAAGAAATTTTTCAAAATGACCATCAAATCATTAGTATTGCTTATACAGGAGAGTATTATATTCACGCGCTCTGATGCTAAGAAGTTAGACGTTGTACTCCCCCTCCCCATCTGAAAAGAACTCTGTTCCAACTGCCAGTTGCCTTATATTAATATGCTCTGATGCTACCCCTTCGCTAAAGTGGATGTGGGTGTGGCAAGTCATCTGGCCTGTGGGCTGGGAGTTTAGACATTCTACTCCCCCTTCCCTCCTGGAAAGAACTCTGATCCTACTGCCAGTTGCCTTATATTAACATACTCTGATGCTAACGAGTTACACATTCTACATACATTTTCAAGCTTTAAGTGCTAATGTATCAAGCCCGATGGTAACTACTCATTAATTTTCAAGCTTTAACTGTCAATTTTCCAAGCCTGATCACATAGTTTTGTAGTGAAGCAGGGTTACTCAGATAGTAAGGTAATAATCCTTCTCCTTCTCCTCCTCCTTCTCCTTCTAAACTGGCAAAACAAGAACAAATGTGAAGAGGCCTAATGTTTATTCTGGAAAAAATTATTATTATTATTATTATTATTATTATTATTATTATTATTACTTAGATTTGTATGCCGCCCCTCTCCGAAGACTCGGGGCGGCTCACAACATGTAAAAACAAATCATAAGCAATCAGACAAATTTAAAATATTTAAATATTTAAAAACCCCATATGCTAATAGACACACACACAGACATACCATGCATAAAATAAACGTGCCCAGGGGGAGATGTTCAGTTCCCCCATGCCTGACGGCAAAGGTGGGTTTTAAGGAGTTTACGGAAGGCAGGAAGAATAGGGGCAGTTCTAATCTCCGGGGGGAGTTGGTTCCAGAGGGCCGGTGCCGCCACAGAGAAGGCTCTTCCCCTGGGGCCCGCCAACCGACATTGTTTAGTTGATGGGACCCGGAGAAGGCCCACTCTGTGGGACCTAATCGGTCGCTGGGATTCGTGCGGCAGGAGGCGGTCTCGGAGATATTCTGGTCCGATGCCATGAAGGGCTTTAAAGGTCATAACCAACACTTTGAATTGTGACCGGAAATTGATCGGCAGCCAATGCAGACTGCGGAGTGATGGTGAAACATGGGCATACCTAGGTAGGCCCATGACTGCTCTCGCAGCTGCATTTTGCACGATCTGAAGTTTCCGAACACTTTTCAAAGGTAGCCCCATGTAGAGAGCATTACAGTAGTCGAACCTCGAGGTGATGAGGGCATGAGTGACTGTGAGCAATGAGTCCCGGTCCAGATAGGGCCGCAACTGGTGCACCAGGCGAACCTGGGCAAACGCCCCCCTCGCCACAGCTGAAAGGTGTTGTTCTAATGTGAGCTGTGGATCGAGGAGGACGCCCAAGTTGCGGACCCTCTCTGAGGGGGTCAATAATTCCCCCCCCCAGGGTAATGGACGGACAGATGGAATTGTCCTTGGGAGGCAAAACCCACAGCCACTCCGTCTTATCCGGGTTGAGCTTGAGTCTGTTGACACCCATCCAGGCCCCAACAGCCTCCAGGCACCGGCACATCACTTCCACCGCTTCATTGACTGGGCATGGGGTGGAGATGTAAAGCTGGGTATCATCCGCATATTGATGATACCTCACCCCATGTCCTTGGATGATCTCGCCCAGCGGTTTCATGTAGATGTTAAATAGCAGGGGGGAGAGGACCGACCCCTGAGGCACCCCACAAGGGAGAGACCTAGGAGTCGACCTCTGTCCCCCCACTAACACCGACTGCGACCGGCCAGAGAGGTAGGAGGAGAACCACTGAAGAACAGTGCCTCCCACCCCCAGCCCCTCCAGCCGGTGCAGAAGGATACCATGGTCGATGGTATCGAAAGCCGCTGAGAGGTCAAGGAGCACCAGGACAGAGGATAAACTCCTGTCCCGGGCCCGCCAGAGATCATCCATCAACGCGACCAAAGCGGTTTCCGTGCTGTAACCGGGCCTGAAACCCGACTGCTGGGGACCTAGATAATCGGCTTCTTCCAAGGACCGTTGGAGCTGGAGTGCCACCACCTTCTCAACAACCTTCCCCATAAAGGGAAGGTTGGAGACTGGATGATAGTTATTAAGCACAGCTGGGTCCAGGGAGGGCTTCTTGAGGAGGGGGCGCACAAGCGCTTCTTTATAGAGTGATGGAAAAACTCCCCTCCCCAAGGAAGCGTTGGTAATCTCCTGGGCCCAGCTCCGTGTCACCTCCCTGCTGGCCAAAACCAACCAGGAGGGACACGGATCCAGTAAACAGGTGGCGGAACTCACAGCTCCAATGGCCTTGTCCACTTCATCAGGTGTCACCAGATCAAACTCTTCCCAGACAGGTGGACAAGTACGTGCCCCAGTCACCTCGACTGACTCGTTGTCAGTCGACTCTGTTTTACAATTGGAGTCGAGGTCGGCCCGAATCCGAGCGATGTAATGATGTAATAATATTGCAAGATTTGATAACACCAAGGATTTCTCGTGAAGAATGGTAGTTGGAAACACTTAGGTTTTCAAGGATATAGCCTGAAGCTAGAGATAATTGGTTTTTTAATTGACTGATTGATTTTGGTTATGTGTCATCAACTCACTTTTTTATTCGTAGTGACCGCATACATAGATGTTCTGCATGATGATCTATCCATAAGGTTTTTCAAGTCTCCCGATAGGGTGCTTTTCATCACTATAATCTATATATTTTGCTGCTGGTCCTCCCTTTCTTCTCTTCCCTGCCACCTTTCCCAGCATTAGAGTCTTTTCTGGAGTCTGCTTTTTCAGGAGGCAACTGGATTTTCTTGGGGGTGGGTGGGAGTAGTGGAAGATATTTTGCTTCTCACAGATTACATCCCAGAGTCCTAAAAGAGCTAGCAGACATCACTGCAGAACCACTGCACCACATCTTCCAAAATCATGGAATATAGGGGAACTACCTGAGGACTGGAAAAAAAACTGATGTGATTCCCATCATCAAAAAAAGGGAGAGGGGACAGACCCAGGTAACTACAGGCCAATCAGCCTAACATCAATACCCAGGAAAATACTGGAAAAGATCATTAAAAAACAGATCTGCCACTATCTAGAAACAAGCAAAATAATAACCAACAGCCAACATGGGTTTTGTTGTGGTTAGCTCTGGCCCAGCTCCTGCCCCAAGGACTGTGGATGTGGGGGAGACATCCACATGCTGCAGGTCTGTTTTGCCCCCGGTGGAATCTGATGATGAAGGCTCCTTTGCCCAAGAAGACATGAGTGACAGGGAGGAGGAGAGTGTGGCAGACAGCTCAGAAGGAGATCAATTATCTAGCTCCTCCTTGGATTCAGAACAAGAGTTAATGATACAGCCACGCATGAGGAGAGCGATGCATAGGCAACAACAACTGAGAGATTATTATAAAAGAAAATGAGGCCACCTGTGGTTGGGTGGGGCTGTGGTCGTGGGAGTTCCAACATTTGAGACCTTCTCATCCAAGAAGCTGTTTCTGCTTTGGTAGGATGGTGGTGAGTGGAAGGATTAAGAGAATGGAAGCTTCTTGGATGAGAAGTGAAAACATCTTCAAAAGACAAAACAAGAAAGTCCAATTGTCTCCTGAAAAAGCACCTTTGGGACAACCATGACCTGGATGATTGAGAATCTCTACAGATTTTGCACAATGTGTTCAAAATAGGATCATTTGAGGTGGGTCATTATTAGTGCCTTGAATGAACATTTCTTTTCTTTTCTTTTTTGGATAATCCATCTGTTTCTTGGCTGTCCACAGAATTTTCAGTTGTCTTCTCCAATGCCAACATTCCAAGACAGAATAACAAGAGTAGGAAGAGATCTCTAGTCCAACCCCCTGCTCAAGCAGAGAAAACTTTTATCGTTTCAGACCAATTTCAGATAAGTGCTTCAACGACCCTCAAGAAGGATGCAAACGACCAGCTGTCTGCAAGGAATATAAATCCTTCCATTCCCCACCATTCAGTCAGAGCTGAAGAAGCTTCTTGGATGAGAAGCAAAACATCTTCAAAAGAAAAACCAAAAAAGTCTAGTTGCCTTCCTGAAAAAAACAATGGGATTTGGACAAATATTTATCCCCCCTGTGTCAACATGCTTGGGGACAATAATATTTACAGCCCCTGCCTATGAATAAATGTATGCTATATGGAAGTATGTTGGACTGAGTATGACTGTTTTCATTTTATTGGATTTCAGAACTGTACTTTTTCATAGAAACATAGAAACATAGAAGTCTGACGGCAGAAAAAGACCTCATGGTCCATCTAGTCTGCCCTTATACTATTTTCTGTATTTTATCTTAGGATGGATATATGTTTATCCCAGGCATGTTTAAATTCAGTTACTGTGGATTTATCAACCACGTCTGCTGGAAGTTTGTTCCAAGGATCTACTACTCTTTCAATAAAATAATATTTTCTCATGTTGCTTTTGAACTTTCCCCCAACTAACTTCAGATTGTGTCCCCTTGTTCTTGTGTTCACTTTCCTATTAAAAACACTTCCCTCCTGGACCTTATTTAACCCTTTAACATATTTAAATGTTTTGATCATGTCCCCCCTTTTCCTTCTGTCCTCCAGATTATACAGATTGAGTTCATTAAGTCTTTCCTGATACGTTTTATGCTTAAAACCTTCCACCATTCTTGTAGCCCGTCTTTGGACCCGTTCAATTTTGTCAATATCTTTTTGTAGGTGAGGTCTCCAGAACTGAACACAGTATTCCAAATGTGGTCTCACCAGCACTCTATATAGCGGTATCATAATCTCCCTCTTCCTGCTTGTTATACCTCTAGCTATGCAGCCAAGCATCCTACTTGCTTTCCCTACTGCCTGACTGCACTGTTCACCCATTTTGAGACTGTCAGAAATCACTATCCCTAAATCCTTTTCTTCTGAAGTTTTTGATAACACAGAACTGCCAATACAATACTCAGATTGAGGATTCCTTGTTATAAGCCACCCAAATTCCTCAGAGAGGGGTGGGACAAAAATCCAACAAACAAACAAACAAACCCTTCTTAAAACCCTCCAGTGGTGAAGCACCCAAGAGTTTTCCTCTCTTCAAAGTTCAATTTTCATTTTCATAAAGTGAGGGGGGGGATTGAGGGGGGGGAACCATTAAATTATATGTGTGAGCATTTGAGGGTATGAAATAGCGCATGTGTGTGCGCTTTCGGCACCTGAGGGAAAAAAGGTTCACCATCACTGACCCAGGAGGTACCAGGTTGTGAAGTCTGCTCTCTTCAAAGCGGTTAGCGAGAGTGTTCTTACTTCTAATTGGCTGATAATAAAAACAAGGCTTCCCCCCCCCCCAGTGATAAACAAGAGAATTTGGGGGAATCTGAAGGGAGGAAGAATGTTTGAAGTTTTTGGGCCTGGCTGTGATATTGTTTACATCCCATGGCTGAGCAGCTGACCAGAGGGGCTCTGCTCCTTCCTTTTCAACCGGTGCTTATTGTTGTTGACCTTGGGTTTTTAGCCTAGGGTTTTTAACAGCAAACTAGTCAATCCTGTGAGTCTGAATTCTGCCCACCCTTGACCGGGAGCATTGGGAAACCCAGCAAAGCCAGTTAAACTAGGCTATCGATTCCACTAGAGCAGGGGGTAGGCAGAGTTGGCTCTTCCATGACTTGTGGACTTCAACTCCCAGAATTCCTGAGCTAGCATGATTGGCTCAGAAATTCTGGGAGTTGAAGTCCACAAGTCATAGAAGAGCCAACTTTGCCTACTCCTGCACTAGAGAAAAGGAAAATAAGCAATGGGCTGGTTCTTATTTTACCATCTGCCAATCTTGGGGGGCAGGTGACATCTTTGCAGATTCAGAGACATTTTTACAGTGTTCCCAACTTGTACTTATACAGGCAGTCCTCGATTTACAACAGTTCATTTAGTGACCATTCAAAGTTACGACATCACTGGGGGGGGAAATGAGTGAGGACCGTTTTTCACGCTTACAACCTTTGCAGCATCCCCTTGATCACGTGATGAAAGTTCATACGCTTCGCAACCGGCTCATATTTATGATGTTTTCAATGTCCCAGGGTCATGTGATCCCCTTTTGTCACCTTCCGACAAGCAAAGTCTCAATGGGGAAGCCAGATTCATTCATAAAGCCCTTCATGGCTTAGAGCCAGGCTACTTACGGAACCGTCTGGCCAGCATGCCCAAACATGGAAGAGCAACGGACAATAACTCACATGCCCGGAGTAATGGCTCTGCATGCCACTTCTGGCACGTATGCCATAGGTTCACCATCACAGCTATAGGTAGTCCTCAATTTATGACCATGATTGAGTCCAAAATTTCCATTGCCAAGTAAGACAGTCGTTAAGGGAGTTTTGCCCCATTTTATGATCTTCCTTGCCATAGTTGTTAAGTGAATCACTGTAGTGGTTAAGCTACGAACATAGAATAGAATAGAATAGAATAGAATAGAATTTTATTGGCCAAGTGTGATTGGACACTCAAGGAATTTGTCTTGGTGCATATGCTCTCAGTGTACATAAAAGAAAAAGATACATTTGTCAAGAATCATGTGGTACAGCACTTAATAATTGTCATAGGGGTCAAATAAGCAATGAAGAAACAATCAATATTAATAAAAATCTTAGGATACATACAAGCAACAAGTTACAGTCATACAATCCTAAGTGGGAGGAAAAGGATGATAGGAATGATGAGAAAAAACTAGTAGAATAGAAGTGCAGAGTTAGTAAAAAGTCAGACAGTGTTGAGGGAATTATTTGTTTAGTAGAGTGATGGCGTTCGGGAAAAATCTGTTCTTGTGTCTACTTGTCTTGGTGTGCAGTGCTCTGTAGCAACGTTTTGAGGGTAGGAGTTGAAACAGTTTATGTCCAGGATGTGAGGGGTCAGTAAATATTTTCCCCGCCCCCTTTTTGACTCGTGCAGTATACAGGTCCTCAATGGAAGGCAGGTTGGCAGCAATTGTTTTTTCTGCAGTTCTGATTATCCTCTGAAGTCTGTGTCGGTCCTGTTGGGTTGCAGCACCAAACTAGACAGCTATAGAGGTGCATATTCATTACTGTATTTTTCACAGTATAAGACACACCTTTTCCTCCCTTAAAGAGGCTGATAATTTGAGTGCGTCTTATACTCTGAACGTAGCTTTTTTCCCCAGCCCTAACTATCTGCTAACAATCTTCCCAGCTCTTACCTTGCAGGCTCTTTCATTGTTTCTCTCTGCAAAAATGTTTTCCAAGCCCTAAGTCTTTGCAGAGTTTTTTCATTGCTCTAACTTGCTCTGAGTAAGTTTCTTTCCAGCCCTAACCAGGTGCTAACAATGTTCCCAACTCTTACCGGTTTGCAAGCTCTTTCATTGTTATTCTCTGTGAAGAATGTTTTCCAAGCCCTGAGTCTCTGCAGGGTTTTTTCTACTTGCTCTGAATGTTTCTTTCCAGGTGCTCATAATGTTCCCAGCTCTTACTGGCTTGCAAGCTCTTTCCTTGTTACTCTCTCTGAATTTTGATCCCTTGACCATGGGGATATTGCAAAGGTCATAAGTGTGAAACTCGGTCACAGCTCATTGTTTCTGTGCCGTTATAACCTCGAACCATCACTGAATGAAATGTCGTAAGTTGAGGACTACCTGTATAAATCAGTCATCCAGCCTCTGAATTTTGATCCCTTGACCATGGGGATACTGCAACCGTCATAAGTGTGAAAAACTTGGTCACAGCTCATTGTTTCTGTGCCGTTATAACTTCGAACCATCACTGAATGAAATGTCGTAAGTTGAGGACTACCTGTATAAATCAGTCACCAAGCCTCTGAATTTTGATCCCTTGACCATTTATTTATTTGTTTGTTTGATTGATCGATTGATTTCTAATTTGTTTGTTTGATTTCTAAGCTGCCCAACTCCTTTCTGACTCTGGACGGTGACCACGGGGATGCTGCAACGGTTATAAGTGTGAAACCCAGTCACAGCTCATTGTTTCCGTGCCATTATAACTTCAAACCATCACTAAATGAAATATTGTAAGTCGAGAAATAATAATACTAATAATAATAATAATAACAACAACAACAACAATACTACTACTACTACTAATAATAGTAGTAATAATAATAGTAGTAATAATAATAATAATAATAATAATAATAATAATAATAATAATAATAATAATAATAATAATAATAGCCTCTGAATTTTGATCACGTGAGTGTGAGAAATGCTACAAGGGTTGTTAAGCGTGAAAACCGATCCTGTGGTTCGAACTGTCACTAAACGAACGGGTCGAGGAAGAGAACCTGTAAGCTGTGTGTCGTGCTCCTGTGTGTGCATAAAGTTTAGTTCACAAACTATCGTAAACCAAACTAAACCCATCGTCAAGCCAACGATGGTCAGCATGAACACAGCCGGTCAGTTATTGTTATGTTTCACAGGGGCGTCCTGAGGAAACTTGTTTGTGTTCAGCTTTCCTGACACGGACAGTTTTAAGCGGTGGGGACTCTGGACATTTGCACATATCCAGCCCGCCCCATAACAAGCCCGTTTCCCCACTGAATTTTGTGGCGTTCTTCTTTCTTCCTTCCTTCCTTCCTTTTTTTTTTTTTTTTTTTGGCCACCCGAGGGGCCTGGAAAAACTTGCGCGTTCAAACTCTCTGGCAGAGAGAGAGGGTGGGGGCATCTCTGCCCAAGAGGGCTTTGAAGGCGAACGAGTGTGACCTTTCCTCCGCGCCGCCGCCCACCTACCCGCCCGCTCCGGTTTGTGTTTATTCCGCGCCGTTTAGGCAAGGCGGGATGTGACCATCTCGGGCTACTCCTGTCCCCCGCACATCTGATAACTCCCCTGTCGCACGTCACATCCTGAGTCAGGTGTTAACTCTCACTTCGGCTGGGGAGTTCGTCTCTCTTTCCCTCTCTATTTGCATGAAACAATGCCAGTGTCCTGACATTTTAATTTTTATAGATGGATAGATAGATAAATAGGTAGGTAGGTAGGTAGATAGATAGATAGATAGATAGATAGATAGATAGATAGAGAGAGAGAGAGAGAGAGAGAGAGGGAGAGAGAGAGAGAGAGAGAGATAAGAAAGAAAGAAAGAGAAAGAAAAAAGAAAGAGAGAGAAGAAAAAAAGAAAGCGATAGATAGAGAGATAGATAGAGAGATAGAGAGATAGACAGACAGACAGACAAGAAAGAGAGAGAGAGAAAGAGAGAAAGAAAGAGAAAGAGAGAGAGGAAAGAAAGAAAGAAAGTGATAGATTGATAGACAGAGAGAGAGAAAGAGAGAGAGAGAAAGAAAGAAAGAAAGAAAGAAAGAATTTTCCCCCTTTTCTTCCTGAAGGGAACTGAAGGAAGGCAAAGAGAGATCTCTGCATTGACACACGACTTACCAACTCCATATGCCAAAGCTTCCTAAAAGGTGAGTGGCTTTAGTTGATATCTCGGTTTTATTATACGTGTTTTAGCAAGTTGCCTCGAGAGGGTTTTCACTCTCAGAAGAGGGTTGTCAGTCATTGTGAAGAATAACTCGCATGATGTTTTGCCTCCATGCCTTTATGAGTAAAACTATTTTCGGTGTGCCTTCCACAATAGTACTTGCTTGTTCCACTTCTTCGCACTAAACAAGTGAAAAAGAAGGACTTAGGGCTGGCAGGAGAGAGCAGTGTGCCAATATTTGAAGGGCTGCCTGCCACAAAAGAAGTGGGAGTCGAGCTAGTCTCCAAAGCACACCTGAGGGTTGAACAAGAAGCAATGGATGTAGGAACTAATCGAGGAGAGAAGCAACCTAGAACTAAGGAGGGATTTCCTAACAGTGAGAACAATCAACCAGTGGAACAACTTTGCGGTCAGAAGTTGTGGGTGTTTGAACACTGAAAACTTTTAAGAAGGGACTGGACAATCATTTGTCGAAAATGAGATATAGGGTTTCCTGCTTGAGCAGAAGATTGGATTAGAAGATCTCCAGGATCCCTGCCAACTCTGTTAATCGTAAATTATTATATGTGTCTAGTATTACATTAATATTCTTTACATTATAGAAGAGACCTCCACCACCCAACATTTCACCTTTTGTATATGTTTGGTGCATTAAATATTAAACTAGCTTAAATTCCTAACTGGTTTTTAATCTAAAGCACGCTCCCATAGATACACCGTTACATTTTGTACTTTCTGGTGTGACCAGTGTCAGCTCTTAGCAACCTCACAGATGTCTTGTTTACTTTTCCATCCCTGGTAAATAGAAATAGGCATGTTTCTATGTTTTCCTCACATCCCTGAGGGTCATCTTGTGCATCCCTGATATCCCCACTTTGCAGATCGAGTTTTATTGCTGGAGCAGGTGTTTGGGCTAGTTCTCTTCCAACTTCGTTATTCTATTACAGTATACACCATTTTAAACAGTTCTTCGGGCAGGGGGAGGGATAATTTTTTTGTGTGAGCTGCTCTCACGCTAATCTTTAACTCAGCTGGGTAAATTTCCAGTTTGTAGGCTTGGCTGCCTTTTCCCAGAGGATGTGAGTGTGTGTTTTGGAGAAGGGCACAAGAGGCAGACCTGTAAACGGATCTGTTATTTCCCTTCGGTCCTTCCTTCTTTCCAGCATTCAAAAGACACAGGAGAAAAAGGGCACAGGTAGAACTGGAACAGGCAGCTACCCCTGAGACTTACATTTATTCTGACCATTATTTTTTTATTTTTTTCTCCAACACAAAGTTAAAAACAATACATAGTTTCCAACACAAATCAAGCTTATTGCCAAACATATAGAAACATAGAAGCCTGACGGCAGAAAAAAATCTTTATGATCCATCTAGTCTGCCTTTATACTACTTTCTGTATTTTATCTTAGGATGGATATATGTTTATCCCAGGCATGTTTAAATTCAGTTACTGTGGATTTACCAACCACATCTGCTGGAAGTTTATTCCAAGGATCTACTACTCTTTCAGTAAAATAATATTTTCTCATGTTGCTTTTGATCTTTCCCCCAACTAACTTCAGATTGTGTCCTCTTGTTCTTGTGTTCACTTTCCTATTAAAAACACTTCCCTCCTGGACCTTATTTAACCCTTTTTATGCACTTTTTTTTCTTTTTACTTTGTAATCATTCAGTGGAGGCTCTTATATCTCTTTCTTTCACAAAGTGACTGTGAAAACATATAATATTCAAAAACCTCTATCTAATATTAAAACATTACAATAACCTTTACATTAATCGCTGGTCATCAAATTCACTTATTTAAGTTTTACAAATCTGTTGAGCTCATTATTCCAAAAAGCAATTTACTTATGCCAAGTAGATTATATATAAAATAAAATATAATAATTTATTTAGTTATTTAACATTTATTTATTTATTGTTTGTTTGTTTGATTGATTAGATTTGTATGCCGAAGAGAAGATGGTGCAGGGAAGGTGCACAATTGGCATCAGCACCTTGGTAGGCCTCGTGCGCCCAGCCTCATTTGGTTCCATTTCTTGGTAGATAGATTTTGGAATCTGGCAAGTGCACGGTTAAAGCTGCACATGTAGACAGGTCCTCGGCTTCCAACCATTCATTGAGTGACCACTGAACGGTGCAATGGCACTGGAAAAATGCGGCTTATGACCAGATTGCTGGGGGACATTGCTGACTCTGTAAACCTCTGAGAGAGAGCTGTGAAGTACCGTAAAATGTTATCTAAGTCTAAGAGCTATTGCTGTTGCTATTTTTAAGACCCATGGTGACACCGATTAGGAGTCAGTATTGCAGGCTGACTTTGCCCACTGCCAGTCATGTAGCTTAGAATTCTTAACTTCGAGCAGTCACTAAATGAACTGTTGTAAATTGAGGATTACCTTTATTATTGCTACATTATTATTATTGTGTCAATACAACACAGCAAACGAGATCACTATGCTGGATTTATTATTATTGTTGTTGTTGTTGTTGTTATTATTATTATTATCATCATCATCATCATCATCATCATCATCACCATCATCATTTTCACAAAAAACAATAATATTATATGCTAGGTTTCGTATCACAATATCACAAGTCAAACACTTCCCAAGCGTTTAGGACTGTATTGGGAAGTGTGTGATGTATTTTCATATGATGCGCGCAGATCCAAGTATGGTGGCCTTTTGCAACTGACAGATCGTGATCTTGTTAATGTTTATGGCTTTAAAATGCCAGTTGAGGTTTTTTTGGCCCAGCACCCAGTGTCCCGATTACTACTGGGACCACCTGTACTGGTTTATGCCAGAGTTGTCATAGTTTGATTTTAAGATCCTGATATCGGCTACGTTTTTCTTGTTGTTTCTCATCAATTCGACTGTCACCTGGTATGGCGACCTCAATGACCCACACTTTTTTCTTTTGCACAATCTTGAGATCTGGTGTATTGTGTTCTAAAACCTTGTCAGTTTGAATTCGAAAACTCCCAAAGTATTTTGGCATGATTGTTTTCAACTACTTTCTCAGGTTTATGATCCTACCAGTTCTTTCCCGCTGGTAGGTGGTAGCTGTGGCACAGGTACCAATGAAGCATCTGGGCCACGTAGTTGTGCCTCTGTTTGTAGTCCATCTGTGAGATTCTTGCATCATCATCATTATATTATTGTTGTTATTGTTATTGTTGTTGTGGTGGTGGTTGTTGTCGTTGTTGTGGTGGTTGTTGTTGTGGTTGTTGTTTTGTTGTTGCTGTTATTAATTGTATTATTATTATTACTTTTACTATTATTATTATTATTAATTATAATTATAATTATTATATACAAAATCCAGCATATAAATTTTATTTGCTCTGTATTACAAAAACCAGTAATACACAGCAAATAAAATTTATATGCTGGATTTTGTATATATTATTGTTGTTGTTGTTGTTGTTGTTGTTGTTGTTGTAGTAGTAGTAGTAGTAGTAGTAGTAGTAGTAGTAGTCGGGTCATGTACACAGTGGTGGGAGTGTTAGAAATAAAATATTAGTGAGCATGCATATTCAGAAAGCATTTAAAATAACGGGAAGATTTTTAAAAAAGTTCTTAAAGATTGGGGAGCAGTAGAATCCTTTAAAACTCCCACCCATGTGCCTCAGGACACTGCAACCACCATAAATGTGAGACAGTGATCCCGGGACACTGCAGCTGTCATAAATGTGAGACAGTGACCCTGGGGCACTGAAATCATCATAATTATGAGACAGTGATCCCGGGACACTGCAACCGTCATAAATCTGAAACAGTGACCCTGGGACACTGCAACCGTCATAAATCTGAAACAGTGACCCTGGGACACTGCAACCGTCATAAATGTGAGACAATGATCCCGGGACACTGCAACTGACATAAATGTGAGACAGTGTCCCCAGGATATTGCAACCATCATAAAACTGAGATAGTGACCCCTGGACACTGCAACTGTCATAGATGTGAGACAGTGACCTCAGGACACTGCAACCACCATAAATGTGAGACAATTGATCCCGGGACACTGCAGCTGTCATAAATGTGAGACAGTGACCCTGGGGCACTGAAATCATCATAATTATGAGACAGTGATCCCGGGACACTGCAACCGTCATAAATCTGAAACAGTGACCCTGGGACACTGCAACCGTCATAAATCTGAAACAGTGACCCTGGGACACTGCAACCGTCATAAATGTGAGACAATGATCCCGGGACACTGCAACTGACATAAATGTGAGACAGTGTCCCCAGGATATTGCAACCATCATAAAACTGAGATAGTGACCCCTGGACACTGCAACTGTCATAGATGTGAGACAGTGACCTCAGGACACTGCAACCACCATAAATGTGAGACAGTTGATCCCGGGACACTGCAGCTGTCATAAATGTGAGACAGTGACCCTGGGGCACTGAAATCATCATAATTATGAGACAGTGATCCCGGGACACTGCAACCGTCATAAATCTGAAACAGTGACCCTGGGACACTGCAACCGTCATAAATCTGAAACAGTGACCCTGGGACACTGCAACCATCATAAATGTGAGACAATGATCCCGGGACACTGCAACTGACATAAATGTGAGACAGTGTCCCCAGGATATTGCAACCATCATAAAACTGAGATAGTGACCCCTGGACACTGCAACTGTCATAGATGTGAGACAGTGACCTCAGGACACTGCAACCACCATAAATGTGAGACAGTTGATCCCGGGACACTGCAGCTGTCATAAATGTGAGACAGTGACCCTGGGGCACTGAAATCATCATAATTGTGAGACAGTGATCCCGGGACACTGCAATGGTCATAAATGTGAGAGAGTGATCCTAGGACACTGCAATCGTCATAAATGTCAGACAGTGACCCCGAGGCACTGCAGCCATCATAAATACCAGTCAATTGCCAACCTTCTTAATTTGAATCATGTGACCATGGGGATGCTGCAACAGGCGAAAAGTGTGGGAAATGGTCGTGTAGCTTTTTTTCTAGTCCGTTGTCAGGTTGAACGGTCACAAAACGAACTGTTGTAAATTGAGGACTACCGGTACTTAAAAGAAAACAACCCTTATCGGGTTATCTAATCGTTGGAGGGGGGGGCGCAGGTAAGAGGAAAGGGTGGGGTGCTCGCTCCTCGGTTGAACTCCCCTCCGTCGGTCTCCCCCGGGCTTCACTCCACCCACCCTCACTTCCCCGCGCAAAATCCAAGTTTGATCCAGGGAATCGCTGCGGCCGGCGCCGCTCCTCGGCTCCCTCTCCCTCCCTCCCTCCCTCTCGCCTCTTTGCTCTTGCGCGCTTTCTCACTCTCCAAGGACCGGGCCACCCGCAGCCGCCCACGCCTTGCGCTCAGCCCGCGGGGCTTTCTGCCGCTCCCTTCGACGGAGGAGGGACCGGCTTTGCCTTGGGAGCTGCGGTGGCGGCAGCTGCGGACGGGTTGCGCCGGAGGAGCCCCTCGGCTGGCACTCGGGCGCTCCTGCTGAGACTTTGGCAGCGGGGCGGGAGTGACGCCGGCAGCCCGCGAGAACCGGCCGGGGAAGGTGAGCGAGGGCCGCCGGGCAGCGCTGCCCCGTGCCGTGGCTTCTTTTCCTTTCCCTCCCTTCCTTGATCTCTCTCTCTCTCTCTTTCTCTCTCTCTCTCCTTTTCTCACTCCCACTTTCTCATTCCCGCTTTCTCACTCACTCCTCCTCCTTCCCCCACTCTCCCTCTCTCCTTTTCTCTACCTCTTTCTCCCTTCCTCCGCCCTCTCTCTCCTTCCCTTCCTCCTTCTGTTTCTCCCTCCCCCTCCTCCTTCACCTCTCTCTCTTCTTTTCTCACTGACTCTTTCTCCCTCTTTTCTCCTTCCTCTCTCTCTCCTCTTTTTTCTCTCCTTTTCTCTCTCTCTCTTTTTCTCGCTCCTTTTCTCTTACTCGTTCTCTCCCTTCTTCCCTCATTTCTTTCCTCCTCTCTCCCCCTCCTCCTCTCTCTCTCTCTCCCTCTCTCCTTTTTCCCTTCTCTTTCTCCCTCCCTCCCTCTCTCCTTCACTTCCTCCTTCAGTCTCTCCCTCCCTCCTTCTCTCCCTCCCTTTTCTTTTCTCTCTCACTCTTTCTCCCCCCATTTCTCTCTTCTTTTCTCTCTGTCTCTTTCTGTCTCCCTTCCTTCCTCTTCCTCTCTCTCCCCCCTTCTTCTCTCCCTCCCTCCTCCTCCTTCTTCCCTCTCTCTCGTTCTCTTCTTTTCTCTCTCTCGTTCTCTTCTTTTCTCTCTGTCTCTTTCTGTCTCTCTCCCTCCCTTCTTCTTTCTCTCTTTCTCTCCCCCTTCTTCTCTTCCCTCCCTCCCTCCTCCTCCTCCCTTCCTCCCCCCCCTCTCTCACTCTTATTTTCTCTCTGTCTCTTTCTATCTCCCTCCTTTCCCTCTCCCTCCCTCCTTTCCTCCTTCTCCACTTCTCTCTCTCCTCTCCGTTTTGGGGGCTTCGAATGTACTTTTTTCAGCACCTTCTTTGATTTCCCACCCGCTCCCGCCCCCCTTCCCTGCCGCTTTCCGATCGGGTAAGCAAAGGGCTTGAGTGACACCTTAAGCAACGACCCGCGGAAATTGGCGCTCCCATTAACTCCCTTGAAGGGGTTCCCGAATCAACACACCCATCCCCAATTTATATTTTAAGACAGAGGGGCCTCAAGTGACACCCTCCGTCAGACACACACACAGAGAGAGAGAGAGAGAGAGAGAGAGAGAGAGAGAGAGAGAGAGAGAGAGAGAGAGAGAGAGAGAGAGAGAGATACACAGACAACATTGGTGCGTGCACACATGTTCTCACGGAAGAGGGGAGTGCTTGCTGGTGTTAGATACGTCGGACTACAGCTCCTATCCTCCCCAATCTCATATTTCCACACACCCCTCCCCAGCCCCCAAGCAGGCTTCCCTATTTTCTTTACTGTTTGGGTCGTTTCCATTTTTTTCTGGCTTTCTTTGCTTCCTTTTGTTTTTAATTCCTCTCCCTGTCACTATCCAGTATTTGGCTCTTTATTCCACTCCCGAGGCAGAGAGAGCAGGTGAATTATAGTCTCCCCAGAGCCAAAGAGATATTTTCCTGCCCCCCCTCCCCTTGAGGCTTGTGGTTCCGTCTTCACAAAAGGGCAAAGGAAAAAGAAAAAAAAAGACTTAAGAGGTTCCCTTTGGGATTTTTCCCAGTTTTAGAGGGTTCCTTAGTTCATATGTCTTCGCTTGCAGGCTTTGCTGGAGATTCCCAGCAGCAGATCGCCTGCTGGCCTGTTTATACAGGCTGGGCATTCCTCTGATTTTTAGGATAGAGGTGGCTGGATGAATGTAGGGGGCTGGAAGGGGGAAGCTCTCCAGATGGATGGCTTAGCATCTGCTGGCGGTGCCCGGATGACAAGAAAAAGTGATGGCGTTTGGCACGAAGCGCATTGAAGTGTATTTTGAGAACGAGAGAAGAAGAACAGCTTGGAAGGATTTAAGAGCCAGGTCTTTTTCCCTTCCCTCTTTTTCTGCAAGTGCGCTCGATTTACATCTCCACAGAGACATAAGCCAGAAACGCAACCCTGACCTTTGGATCTCCTTTGGGGTGCAAACAGAGTTTGGAGATTTAACTCTTCTTTCCCTGCCTGGTGGCCGCAAGCTTATAAACTCAGACAACCACTGCTAACTTCTGTGCCTCCCGGTGAAATTTTAATAATACGGTTGTGCTCCCTGTTTCTTTTTAAGAAAAAACAAACAAAAACAAAACAGAAGCAGGAGGCCTAGAAGACATTTTCCAACTTCCAGGGCTTCCTCGCTTGTTTTGATTTCTGGAGGGAAGGGTGACATAAGAGCTGAAAGGCTTGGTAGTTTCTGTTTAAAACTGGGGTGTGCTTTGCTTTCGTTCTGCGGACTCAAGACTGCATGCCAATAGCTGCCCTCTAAAAGGTAATGACCCAGAACAATAACTAAATGCATTCCATTTACATTCCTTTCCAACCTGTCCCATTTCCTCCTCATGGTGTGTATAATAAAATGCTTGTGCACCACCAGCAAAGAACAAGTGCACTGCGAAGAAAGAGTTTATTAAGTCACTCAAACAAGCTAGCCAAGCTGTATATTGCAAAGACTCAGTGTGGGGCATTCATACCTGGCAGATTTTTGGAGGGTCTGTCAGATTTTTAATCAGTGATACTAAACATGTAAGCGCAACATGGGTGTCATTGAGAACTGATATTTGTTTGTTTGTTTTGTCTTTTAAAAAATCTCTTCATTAAATATATACGTTAAAAATGAAACAGAGATAAATATAATACACAACATATCAATGATATATGTTGCATTATGACACAAATAGAAGAAAAGAGAGAAGGAAGAAAGCGAGAGGATAGAAAAGATAGAGTAGAAAGGGGAAGTTTGGGGAAAGAAAAAAGAAAAGGGGGATTGAGAAAGAAATGAGAAAAGGAGAAGACATGCCATCTAACGAAGCAGTGGAAGTGATGTGCCGGTGCCTGGAGGCTGTTGGGGTCTGGATGGGTGTCAACAGACTCAAACTCAACCCGGATAAGACGGAGTGGCTGTGGGTTCTGCCTCCCAAGGACAATTCCATCTGTCCATCCATAATCCTGGGGGCGGGAATTATTGACCCCCTCAGAGAGGGTCTGCAACTTGGGCGTCCTCCTCGATCCACAGCTCACATTAGAGAAACATATTTCAGCTGTGGCGAGGTGGGCGTTTGCCCAGGTTCGCCTGGTGCACCAGTTGCGGCCCTATTTGGACCGGGACTCACTGCTCACAGTCACTCATGCCCTCATCACCTCGAGGCTCAACTACTGTAACACTCTCTACATGGGGCTACCTTTGAAAAGTGTTCGGAAACTTCAGATCGTGCAGAATGCAGCTGCGAGAGCAGTCATGGGCTTCCCTAGGTATGCCCATGTTACACCAACACTCCGCAGTCTGCATTGGTTGTCGATCAGTTTCCGGTCACAATTCAAAGTGTTGGTTATGACCTATAAAGCCCTTCATGGCACTGGACAAGACTATCTCAGGGATCGCCTTCTGCTGCACGAATCCCAGTGACCAGTTAGGTCCCACGGAGTGGGTCTTCTCCTGGTCCCGTCAACTAAACAATGTCGCTTGGTGGGACCCAAGGGAAGAGCCTTCTCTGTGGCGGCCCCTGCCCTCTGGAACCAACTCCCCCCAGAGATTAGAATAGCTCCCACCCTCCTAGCCTTTCGTAAGCTTCTTAAAACTCACCTCTGCCGCCAGGCATGGGGGAACTGAGATACTCTTTCCCCCTAGGCCTTTACAATTTTATGCATGGTATGTCTGTATGTATGTTTGGTTTTACAAAAAGGGGTTTTAACTGTTTTAATACTGGATTGTCATATGCTGTTTTACTACTGGATTGTCATATGCTGTTTTACTACTGTTGTTAGCCGCCCCGAGTCTACGGAGAGGGACGGCATACGAATCCAATCCAATCCAATCAAGTCAAATCTTCTTACAGAAGGAGACAAATGACCTGGTTCAGACATTGCACTAAGCACAAATTTGCTTAACTGTGGTTTCTTCAATAAACCACAGTGTGTGTGGGGGGTGTCCTTGGTTATCTTTGAGCTTGGTTGTTTTCTTGCAGATTTTTCATTACCCAGATTAGGTATAGCCCATTTGGAAAGGGATTGGGAGAGCCCATTGGGGGGGGGGGGGTTGTCCTGCTGCGTTTTGCTTTTTTTAAAAAAAAAAAATCTACTTTTTTCATCATTTCTGTGATTACTTTATTGAGCGTTAACCAACCAGGATTGTGTGTTGTTGATAGGGTGGCCATACACAGGTAGTCCTTCACTTAACACTTCACTTAATACTCCGGTTTCTCTTCAGATCGTATAAATCTTTCGCCTTTTTTACTTAACAATCCCAACTCAGCCCAAAATTTCTATTGCTAAGGAAGACCTCCAAGACCGCCTTCTGCCGCACGAATCCCAGCGACCGGTTAGGTCCCACAGAGTTGGCCTTCTCCGGGTCCCATCGACTAAACAATGTCGTTTGGTGGGACCCAGGAGAAGAGCCTTCTCTGTGGCGGCCCCGACCCTCTAGAACTAGCTCCCCCCGGAGATTAGAACTGCCCCCACCCTCCTTGCCTTTCATAAAGTTCTTAAGACCCATCTCTGCCGTCAGGCATGGGGGAACTGACATATCTCCCCCGGGCCTATACAGTTTATACATGGTATGTCTGTGTGTTTGATTGCTTTTAATAATGGGGGTTTTAGTGTTTTTAAATTATTAGATTTGTTCTTACATTGTTCTTGTTATTGTTGTGAGCCGCCCCGAGTCTACAGAGAGGGGCGGCATACAAATCTAATAAATAAATAAAATAAATAAATAAGGCAACTGTTAAATGAATTTTATTATTATTATTATTATTATTATTATTATTATTATTATTATTAATTATTATTATTAATTGGATTTATTTATTTTAGAAGAGACACCCTCTTGTCTCACACACATGTGGGAGTGTAATGCCTCTTTAGATATTGTGATTGCCGTGTTCAGGCACTCTCAAGAAGGGTAGGCCAAGTTTAGAACAGTGATGGTGAACCTATGGCACTGGTGCCACAGGTGGCACATGGAGCCATATCTGCTGGCACATGAGCCGTCGCCCTAGCTGAGCTCCAACATGCATGTGTGTGCTGGCCAGCTGAGTTTTGGCTTGCACAGAGGCTCTGGGAGGGCACTTTTTCCATGTCTTTGTAATTACAAACAGTGACTAAATGAACTGTTGTAATTTTGCTATAGTGGTGAATATCTGTAGCTCAGGTGTAGGATGAGGGGAAAAGATTTGTTCTCCAAGCTTGTGGGCTGTTTTCCGAATGTTTGCTTATCAGACTTGGTGCCGTTGTAACTTTGAACAATTCTTGACAAATGTATCTTTTTCTTTTATGTACACTGAGAGCATATGCACCAAGACAAATTCCTTGTGTGTCCAATCACACTTGGCCAATAAAGAATTCTACCTACCTACCTACCTACCTACCTATCTATCTATCTATCTATCTATCCTAAGTGAACCAGTGTAAGTCAAGGACTACCTCTACATGCAGAAATAGCAATAACAATAACATTTAGACTTATATACCACTTCATCATGCTTTTACAGCCCACTCTAAGTGGTTTACAGAATCAGCATATTGCCCCCAACAATTTGGGTCCTCATTTTACCCACCTCAGAAGATGAATCCACAGCTGACATTGGAACATCATCTTTCGGCTGTGGCGAGGGGGGCGTTTGCCCAGGTTCACCTGGTGCACCAGTTGCGGCCCTATTTGGACAGGGAGTCACTGCTCACAGTCACTCATGCCCTCATCACCTCGAGGTTCAATTACTGCAACGCTCTCTACATAGGGCTACCTTTGAAAAGTGTTCGAAAACTTCAGATCATGCAGAATGCGGCCGCGAAAGCCATCGTTGGGCTTCCTAGATTTGCCCACGTTTCTGCAACACTCCGCGGCCTGCACTGGCTGCCGATCGGTTTCCGGTCACAATTCAAAGTGTTGGTAATGACCTTTAAAGCCCTACATGGCATTGGGCCAGAATACATCTGGAACCGCCTTCTACCGCACGAATCCAAGCGGCCGATAAGGTCCCACAGAGTTGGCCTTCTCCGGGTCCAGTCGATCAAACAATGTCATTTGGCGGGCCCCAGGGGAAGAGCCTTCTCTGTGGCGGCCCCGGCCCTCTGGAACCAACTCCCCCCAGAGATTAGAATGGCCCCCACCCTCCTTGTCTTTCGCAAATTACTTAAGACCCACCTTTGTCGCCAGGCATGGGGGAGTTAAGTTATCCTTTCCCCCTAGACTATTACAAGTTATGTATGGTATGTTTGTGTGTATGTTTGGTTTTTTATAATAAGGGTTTTTTAGTCGTTTTTATTAATTGGATTGTTCATGTTGTTTTACCACTGTTGTTAGCCGCCCCGAGTCTGTGGAGAGGGGCGGCATACAAATGCAATAAATAATAATAAATAATAATAATAATGAAAGGCTGAGTCAACCTTGAGACGGTAGTGAGATTTGAACTGCTAAACTACAACTAGCAGTTAGCTGAAGTAGCCTGTAGGGCTGGACTCTAACCACTGTGCCACCTCGGCACAAAGGGAGGTGAATGGCACTCTGTAGAAACTCAGAGATTCTCTTATTTCATCGGCCAGCAGCCAACTTTGTGCAAAGCCTGAAGATGGATGGTTAGGAAGCTGGGACAACTGGACAAGTTTGAGCTACGCTCCCCACCCTGCCTCTAAATTGTCTCTCTTCTGCAGAAGAGTCATACAAATTTTTGGCCTGCATGGAGTCCATCCATTTGCTCTTATGATGGGAATCAGTCCAAAGCAGCAACTCTTTCCAGGAGCAAATTCAAAGATTATTTGGCAGAGCCTTGGCATCTGAAGTGGAAAAACATTTCGAGCGGAATTATATTCCCTTCATTATCAGTATTATTTTTACTTGTACTTTTTCTATTCCGATCTGATACACAATTTAATAGATGTCGCTTGGTGGGCATGATGTAGTTTGGGAGTGGCATGGCTTGGTGGGCATGGCAGGGGAATGTTATTGCGAAATCCCCATTTCTTCCCGATCAACTGGGAGTCAGGAGGCAGAGAACAGATGGAGGTGGAGCCAGTCAAAAGTGGTATTTACCGGTTCTTTGAGCTACTCAATATGTCTGCAACCTGTTCTCTAGAACTGGTCAGAACCTGCTGTATCTAGAACTGTATCCAGAACCTGTGTCAGGGGTGGGTTCCAATTACCTTTGCTACCGGTTCTGTGCGCGCGCACATCCGCCCATAATATTTCGCTTCCATGAATGCTCAATAGCTGGAATCAACACCGAAACACAGCTGAGGAGCTGATCAGCTGTGCTTTGGGGGGGAAAATAAAGGTTAGTCTTAACCCGTGGGAGGGTATTTTATTTATTTTGTATTTATTCATTTGTCCAATACATAAATACGTAGGAAGAAAATAGACATGTGATAATATAAAAAGAGGGTGAAGGTGAACTTAAAGGAGAGGATATATGAAAGGAAGAGAATATATAAGATAGGTGAAAAAAAAGGAAAGACAATTGGACAGGGGACGAAAGGCACACCAGTGCACTTATGTACGCCCCTTACTGGCCTCTTAGGAACCTGGAGAGGTCAATCGTGGAGAGTCTAAGGGAGAAGTGTTGGGGGTTAGGGGTTGACACAATTGAGTCCGGTAGTGAGTTCCAAGCTTCGATAACTCAATTGTTGAAATCATATTTTTTACAGTTAAGTTTGGCGCGGTTCGTATTAAGTTTGAATCTGTTGCGTGCTCTTGTGTTATTGCAGGAGGGTCCTTTTTCAAGCAGCAAAAGAGGATAAGTCATCCAAACCTCTATGACCTATAAAGCCCTACATGGCATAGGACCAGATTACTTCCAAGACTGCCTTCTGCAGCACGAATCCCAGCATCTGGTCAGGTCCCACAGAGTTGTTGTTGTTGTTGTTGTTGTTGTTGTTGTTATTGTTGTTATTATTATTATTATTATTATTATTATTATTATTATTATTATTATTTAGATTTGTATGCCGCCCCTCTCCGTAGACTCGGGGCGGCTTACAGCAATGATAAAAACAATATATAATGACAAATCTAATAGTTAGAATCTAAAATAACAATAATACATTTAAAAAGTCTAAAAAACAAGAAACCCCAAATATATAAAAAACATACATACATTCATATCATGCACAGAAAACTACAAAGGGAGGGGGAGATGTTTCAGTTCCCCCACACTTGACGACAGAGGTGGGTTTTAAGGAGTTTACGAAAGGCAAGGAGGGTGGGGCAGTTCTAATCTCTGGAGGGAGCTGATTCCAGAAGGTCGGAGCCACCACAGAGAAGGCTCTTCCTCTGGGTCTCCTCAGGGTCCCATCAGCCAGACAATGCTGGCTGGTGGGGCCTGGGGGAAGAGCCTTCTCTGAGGGGCCCCCAGCCCTCTGGAATCAGCTCCCCCCGCGCGATTCGCACTGCCCCCCACCCTCCTTGCCTTCCAAAAAAGTTTAAAGTCATATTTATCACCAGGCCTAGGGTAATTAGATCTTCCCCCCTGACCAGCGAGTCTGTTTTTAGTGTGTTTTATGGGATGAATGATTATGAATGTTTTAAATTATTTTAGGTTTTTAATTATGTTAATTAGATTAGATGTATTATTATGTTTTTATATATGTTGACAGCTGCCCCGAATCCTCGGAGAGGGGCGGCATATAAATCCAATCAATCAATCAATCAATCAATCAATCAATAATAAATACAAAAAATTGCAAACAAAAAAATATGGCGGCACCCATGGACCGTCTCCGACCAAATCGGATTCGTGACATCACCACCATCTGGTCCAAACCGGGAGGAACCCACTGGGCACGGATTCCAATCCCCCCTGCTACTGGTGTGCTGCGCACGCAACCTCACTTTTGCGTGTGTGCATGCGTGTCCCAGTATGGTTTTGCTTCTACGTATGCACAGGAAGCAAAATCCTGCAAGGAAATGTGCGCAAGAGGGAGATTTTGGTGATTTTTTATTTGCTTCTGCGCATGCACCGAAGCAAAATTACGCAGGCACGCACGCAGAAGAAGCAAAGCTGCCCGCGCAGCTCCATTTTTGCTACCAATGCCTTTTGCTACCTTTACTGTTCCGGTAGCAACCCGCTACTGGAACCCACCCCTGGCCTGCGTGCAGCGTGAAGTGTCTTTGTTCAGGCTTGAAGCCAGCACTGCCCTTTCCCAGGAACTCTTGTCTCTTTCCCCTTCCATGGAAGGGGTGTGTTTTTGTGTTATTTTTCTCAAAAGAGTCCACAAGCTGAACCTATCCTCCCTAACTCTGTTCAAGCCTCTCTTGTGCGTGGATGACACTGTTTAGTTACATCGCCACTGTTAAGAAAACAGCAAAAAAAGGGCAAGGAATTATTTCCACTTTTATTTTATTTATTTTATTTTATTATTATTATTATTATTATTATTATTATTATTATTATTATTTATTTATTATTATTTATTGGATTTGTATGCCGCCCCTCTCCGCAGACTCGGGGCGTCTAACAACAATGGTAAAAAACAACATGTAACAATCCAATTTAATAAAACAACTAAAAACCCTTATTATAAAAACCAAACATACACACAAACATACCATACATAAGTTGTAATGGCCTAGGGGAAGGAATATCCTAACTCCCCCATGCCTGGCGACAAAGATGGGTCTTGAGTAATTTGCGAAAGACAAGGAGGGTGGGGGCCGTTCTAATCTCTGGAGGGAGTTGATTATTTTATTATTTGTCAAACAGTACAATGTAGTAAGTATAGATATAAACATGGACGTGAATGAAAGAAATGAATACAAATAAATGGGGACCATAGGGCAGGGATGGTAGGCATGCTGGGGGGCTTATGCACGCCCCTTTTATGGACCTCTTAGGAATGGAGTGAGGTCCATAATAGACACTTTGAGGTTGAAGCTGTGAAGGTTTGAGGAGGTAACTACGGGGTCAGGTAGAGAATTCCAGGCGTTGATCACTCTGTTGCTAAAGTCGTAATTTCTGCAATCGAGTTTGGAACGGTTTATTTAAATGTGTGCACTTGTCTTCTTTCCTTGTGGATCCTTGCCCCCCCCCCCTCTCTTTCTTCTCATTTCCATTTTTGTGTTTTTAACTCTTAAGCTCCCTCAGGCAAGGCCTGCTATGAATAGAATAGAATAGAATAGAATAGAATAGAATAGAATTCTTTATTGGCCAAGTGTGATTGCACACACAAGGAATTTGTCATTGGTGCATATGCTCTCAGTGTACATAAAATAAAATATACATTTGTCCAGAATCATGAGGTAAAATGTCATAGGGAACAAATAAGTAATCAGGAAATCAATATTAATATACAGTAAATTGTAAGGACACAAGCAAAAAGTTACAGATATTCAGTCATAAGTGGGAGGAGATGGGGGATGGGAATGATGAGAATATTAATAGCAATAGTCTCCGAATCTTCGGAGAGGGGCGGCATACAAATCTAATAAATTATTATTATTATTATTATTATTATTATTATTATTATTATTAATGCATTCTTAGTGAATAGTTGGACAGTGGTGAGGGAATTATTTGTTTAGCAGAGTGATGGCGTTCGAGAAAAAAGTGTTCTTGTGTCTAGTTGCCTTGGTGATTTTTTGCTATATTTCTAGGCATTTTATGGCCCATCTCTATAAAACCACATTCCCATTCAATTCAGAGGGTTCCTTCAAAAAACAATGCAAGGAATCTGCTTATCCAAAGCAAAGAACCATATAGCCCATCATCTTGTTTCCATAATGGTCACTAGTAACCCTCACCCATCTGCCCTAGTACTGTGATGCTAAACCAATGGCACACAGAGCCATCTCTGGGCATGCCAGCCGTCGCCCATTGCTCTTCCGGATTCTTTCTTTGCAAGATCAGCTCTTCTGGTTTCTGGTGCTCCTACACGCATGCACCAGGGAGCTGATCTTCCGGTTTCCGGTGGTCTCGTGTTTCGGCACTTGGACCCAAAAACGTTCGCCAACACTGCCCTAGTGTATGGCCCCTAGCCCTGAAGTAAAAGCCTGTTTAATTAGTAGCGATTAAATAGCCAGGGGGATGTCTTGTCATTTTATTACCGATCGGTAAAATATTTTTATTACTTTTATATATTATAATATTTTATAACTGGTGAGCCAGGGTTTGGGTTAAGGTTAGGGTGCCTGGCCTCTCCTTGCCTCAAAGAGATACAATTGCCCTATCTATTGTTATGGTTAGCTCTGACCCAGCTCCTGCCCCAAGAACTGTGGATGTGGGGGAGACATCCACATGCTGCAGACCTGTTTTGCCCCCGGTGGAATCTGCTGATGAAGGCTCCTCTGACCAAGAAGACATGAGTGACAGGGAGAAGGAGAGTGTGGCAGACAAATCAGAAGGAGATCAATTATCTAGCTCCTCCTTGGATTCAGAACAAGAGTTAATGATACAGCCACGCATCCGGAGAGCGATGCATAGGCAACAAAAACTGAGAAATTATTATCAAAGAAAATGAGGCCACCTGTGGTTGGGTGGGGCTGTGGTAATTACTGAGGCTACTATAAATAGCAGCCTGTGGGTTTGGCCATTGTGGAGGATTATCTGATCATGGTGTTTCGTGCCTACTTTGCTGACTTTGACCTTTTGTGTGCTGATTTTTCCCCGCTTTGAAACTAAAGCAGAGCAAAGTGTGTTTCACTTTGTGAAAGAAGAAGGACTGTGAATTGCCTCACAGCTGCAAGCTAAGAACTGATAAGGGACTTGTACAAATTACTAGTTTGTTTGGAGACGAGTGCTCTTTGCTATACAAAAAGAGGGCTTAGTTAAGTGAATTTTCATTATAAAGAACATTGTTTTGAATTTTCAAACATGTGTGTGTCTGAAATTTGTACCTGTGAATTTTCGGGAGGAGTCTGCCAGAGAGCCCGACAGAACATCTATTTACTATTACTGAACATCCAAAATATACTATTTAATTCTATGTATGTATGGCATATGTGTACATACATATTACACAGAGGCACACAAAAATATACATTCTCTACTATACAGTATAAACTATATTTGTATGTACACACACGCACACACAGCTCTTCTAAAATTATACACATTCAACCTCATTTCCTGCAATAGGAAAAACATACCCAGAGCCCAGAAAAGAAGAAAAGAAAAAAAATTCAAACATTTTCTACTGGTTCTGTGTATCTGACCAATTTTTTTCTACCAGTTCTGTGTACCTGACCGTACCTATAGGAGCCCATCACTGACTTCCTTACTGTAAACCGCTTAGAGAGGGCTGTGAAGCGGTATATAAGTCTAAATGCTAATGCTAAATTCTATCGTGTTGGAATAAGGAGATAAATGCCACCTCAGCACCTGCACAGCTAATGGAGTCTTTGGGATGTCTCCTTCATGAGTCAAGCAAAAGGTGAAGGCAACCTCCGAAAGCATTGTGACATTACAAAACAGGGAGTGTTTGTGCCATGATTAAGTGCAAGCAGGGACACGGCCAGATAAAAACAAGCCGTAATGCCAACATCAAGGATCTGGGTAAACAGCTATGTCATTAGCAAGTACTGGAAGCTTCTGAGGCTCAGCGCCAGCCACAAGTAAGCAACAGGGATTTCCATAACCCAGGCACTTGTATGAGGAATGGCTGTTCTGGATTCTTATTTGGTGAATCATGTGACAGTCTCAAGGGGAACATTTCCACCGAGACTGGGG
The DNA here is from genome assembly GCF_031021105.1 of Erythrolamprus reginae. Taxonomy (NCBI): domain Eukaryota; kingdom Metazoa; phylum Chordata; class Lepidosauria; order Squamata; family Dipsadidae; genus Erythrolamprus; species Erythrolamprus reginae. The sequence continues at coordinate 34,071,510 of NC_091951.1, read as the reverse complement.
TGATATGATAGCAGTGTTCCAACATCTAAAGGGTTGCCACAAAGAAGAGAAAGTCAAGCTATTCTCCAAAGCACCTGAAAGCAGGATAAGACGCAATGGATGGAAACTAATGAAGGAGGGAAGCAACTTAGAACTAAGGAGGAATTTCCTGACAGTGAGAATAATTATCCAGTGGAGCAACTTGTGGGTGCCCCAGCACTGGAGGGTGAAAATATTTACTGACCCCTTGCATCCTGGACATAAACTCCTACCCTCAAAACGTCGCTACAGAGCACTGTACACCAAGACAACTAGACACAAGAACAGTTTTTTCCCGAATGCCATCACTATACTAAACAAATAATTCCCTCAACACTGTCAAACTTTTTACTAAGTCTACACTTCTATTTCTACTAGTTTTTTCTCATCATTCCTATCACCCATTTCCTCCCACTCAGGACTGTATGACTGTAACTTGTTGCTTGCATCCTAAGATTTTTATTAATATTGATTGTTTCTTCATTGCTTATTTGACCCCTATGACAATCATTAAGTGTTGTACCCCATGTTTCTTGACAAATCTATATTTTATTTTATGTACATTGAGAGCATATGCACCAAAGACAAATTCCTTGTGTGTCCAATCACACTTGGCCAATAAAATCCTATTCTATTCTATTCTATTCTATTCTATTAGAATAGAATAGAATAGAATAGAAACAGCTCATCTGTTTGGAACCCATATCACATCTCAAACATTAACACCCTTGAAAATGTCCAAAGATACTTCACCAGAAGAGTCCTTCACTCCTCCACTCGAAATAGAATACCCTACGAGACTAGACTTTCAATCCTGGGCCTAGAAAGCTTAGAACTAAGACGCCTTAAACAAGATCTAAGTATTGCCCATAAGATCATATGCTGCAACGTCCTGCCTGTCAGTGACTACTTCAGCTTCAACCACAACAACACAAGAGCACCCAACAGATTTAAATTTAATATTAACCGCTCCAAACTTGACTGTAAAAAATATGACTTCAGTAACCGAATTGTCGAAGCGTGGAACTCATTGCCGGACTCCATAGTGTCATCCCCAAACCCCCAACACTTTACCCTTAGATTACCTATGGTTGACCTATCCAGATTCAGAAGAGGTCAGTAAGGGGCGAGTACAAGTGCACTAGAGTGCCTTCCGTCCCTTGTCCTATTGCTCTCCTATATCTCCTATACCTTTCTTCTATTCCTATATCTCTTCTTCTATTCTTTCATTGATATGTTTTATTCCTATATCTTCTCTTCTCTTCCTTCTTAGGTATATTTTACTATGAGTATATCCTCTATAACCTTCATCATGTATTTTACTATGTGTATATATTTATATACCCACTAAAACCCTCATTGTTTATTGGACAAAATGAATGAATGAATGAATGAAAAATAAATAAGACCTCCAAGGTCCTTTCCAACTCTTGTTATTCTATCTTTGTGGACGTTCAAATGCCTCCAAGGAAGATATACTGTACTAAAATGTTATTCTCCTCCATCTAGATGTTGAGTCCCCTCCAGAAGTGCGGCTCCGAAGGTTGCCTCCTAGATTGTGACTTCCTGCCCTGGCACCGGAGCAACCTTCGGAAGCAACATCAGAGCTGTGAGGATCCAGAGCTGAGGAACAACTGCGATAAGCAGGAGAAACCTTCCACGCCAAGCATTCGTTTGGATGACACTGAAATAGTCAACTGTGTCCAGATCCCGCTTCAAGACCCGGGAGGGTTCTGGCGCTCTCGAAGTGAGGGACGTTTGGATCAACAAGGGGCACCATGCCAGCGGGAAACTGTGGAAGGGGACAAAACAGGAAGTGGATGGAGCTTGCCGTCCCCCAAATCATTGAGGAAAGAGCGACAACTGGGCGAGAAAGTGGCGGCAGCAAAGCAACACCTGAGGAATTTCTTTGGTGGATCTAACAAAGTCAGTGGAACTTCTTAATACTTTTTTAATACTCCTCTTACTAATTGTCTGTAACAGGGGTAGGCAAACTTGGCTCTTCTATGATTGGTGGACTTCCACTCCCAGAATTCCTGAGCTCAGGAATTCTGGGAGTTGAAGTCCACATGTCATAGAAGAGCCACCTTTGTCTACCTCTGGTCTGGAAAGATTCTCAGTTATCCAGGTCGTGGTTGGATACAAAATGCTTTTTTTCAGGAGTTTCTTGTTTTTTTCTTTTGAAGACATTTCGCTTCTCCAAGAAGCTTCTCCAGCTCTGACTGGATGGTGGGGAATGGAAGGATTTATATTCCTTGCAGACAGCTGATCCTTTGCATCCTTTTAGAAGGTCCTTGAAGAACTTGGAGATTTATCTGTGTCCTCAGGTGGTCCTGATTCCTGTAGTCTGCAATTTTTTCTCTGAAAAGCCATTCCTACTCCCAACACCATTCAACCCCAAAATTCTCTAGCTAAAATTCTCAGTCATCCAGGTCATGGTTGTCCCAAAGGTGCTTTTTTGGAGGCAACTGGACTTTCTTGGTTTTTTTTTTTTCTTTGAAGACGTTTCATTTCTCACCCAAAAAAGCTTCTTCAGCTCGTACAAGACGACTCACTGCCTGCAAGGAATATAAACCCTTCAATTCCCCACTATCTGGTTAAAGCTGAAAAAGCTTCTTGGATGAGAAGTGAAACATCTTCAAAAGAAAAAAAAACCAAAGAAGTCCAGTTGCCTCCTGAAGAAAAAGCATCTTTGGGACATCTTACTAATGCTTTCTTTCTTAGAGAAAGCAAGTAGAATGCTTGGCTGCATAGCTAGAGGTATAACAAGCAGGAAGAGGGAGATTGTGATCCCGCTGTATAGAACGCTGGTGAGACCACATTTGGAATACTGTGTTCAGTTCTGGAGACCTCGCCTAAAAAAAGATATTGATAAAATTGAACGGGGTCCAAAGATGGGCTACAAAAATGGTGGAAGGTCTTAAGCATAAAACGTATCAGGAAAGACTTAATGAACTCAATCTGTATGGTCTGGAGGACAGAAGGAAAAAGGGGAACATGATTGAAACATTTAAATGTGTTAAAAGGTTAAATAAGGTTCAGGAGGGAAGTGTTTTTAATAGGAAATTGAACACAAGAACAAGGGGGCACAATCTGAGGTTAGTTGGGGGAAAGATCAGAAGCAACGTGGGAAAATATTATTTTACTGAAAGAGTAGTAGATGCTTGGAACAAACTTCCAGCAGACACGGTTGGTAAATCCCCAGTAACAGATTTTAAACATGCCTGGGATAAACATATATCCATTGTAAGATAAAATACAGGAAATAGTATAAGGGCAGACTAGATGGACCGTGAGGTCTTTTTCTGCTGTCAATCTTTTTCTATGCTTCTCCATTTCAACCCCTGCGAAATTCAACCCCAGATCTTTTTTTTTGTTTGCCTATCCATTATTATTTTTGCTTGCTTGTCTAAACAGCCGAGTGTCTTTATTCCCACTGGTTTTAATCTCTGGAATTTTCTGCTGTGAAAAATGTATCCGTTAAGGTTAAATGGCTCATAATTAATGATCAAGGAAAGGTTATGGTCGAGGGCCTGGGATACAGAGCTCTTGCGCTGTCCCCGCAGAGGCTAGTGAATTACTCAGAAAGGCTGGGATGCTTTCTCTTGCCATTCTCCAGCCTCCCTTCCCCCACCTGATTTTGTTTCAAAACAATATTTTAGTTAAAAACAATGATAATAATAAACAAGAAGCCGACATGCTTCTTGCTGAACCACACTTAACTGCATCTTTTGGTCACTACACTACAAAAAAGACATTGAAACTCTAGAGAAAGTGCAGAAGAGAGCAGCTAGGACGATTAAGAGGGATGGAGACTATAATACAGTGGAACCCCGACATAAGAGCTGCTCTACTTAAGAGCAACTCGAGATAAGAGCTGGGAGGGGAGATATATTTTTGTTCTACTTACAAGCCCAAATTCGAGATACAAGCGCCAAGGAGCTGTCTCCTGAAGCCAAACGCTAACTTCCGCGTTCGGCTTCAGGAGACAGCTGCGAAGCGGCGCGCGTGTTTTAAAAGGTTGCAGCCGGCCTGGGGGGCTCGGGGGGGTGCTTGCAGCTTTCTTTCTTGCTCTTTTTCTTTCTCTCTTTTACCTTCCCTTCCTCTATTTCTTCTTTTCTTTCTCCTTCCCACCTTCTTCCCTCCCTCCCTCCCTTCACTCATTCCTCTCTTACTCTCCCCTTTCATAAGTTTCCTTGCTTCCTTCCTCTGTTCCTGTCCCTTCCCTCTTTCCTTCCTTCCCACCCTCCGTCCATTCATTCACCCATTCCTCTCTTGATCGCTTAAAGCCGGTCCCTGGTGCAAAAAGGGTTGGGGACCTCTGTCCTACAGGATTGGGTGGCAGAGAAGTTGAACATATGTAAATTTAGTTTAAGAAAGTTTACAAGTTACCGTAAGTGAAAGAAACTTCATTATTCATTTATATGTACATGTACATTTCTTCATTAAAAACATGTCTTTCTGCATAATTTAGACTAACTTTGTGAGTTTTTTGAGGGCTGGAACCAATTAAAATTATTTACATTAATTCCTATGGGGAAAAGTCGTTCGAGATAAGAGCTGCTCGACTTAAGAGCCCAGGTCCGGAACGAATTAAACTCGTATCTCGAGGTACCACTGTATACGAAAAGTGGTTGCAGAAACTGGCCATGGCCAGTCTGGCAAAGAGAAGGACCAGGGGAGACATGGTAGCAGTGTTTCCAATACTTCAGGGACCGCCACAAAGAGGTGGGGGTCAGGCTGTTTTTCAAAGCACCTGAAGGCCAGACAAGGAATAACGGATGGAAACTGAACAAGGAGAGATTCAACCTGGAAATAAAGAGAAAGTTTCTGGTGTTGAGAGCAATCAACCAGTGGAACAGCTTGCCTGCAGAGGTTATGAGAACGCCAATATTATTATTTTATTTTATTTTATTTTATTTTATTTTATTTATTTATTTTTATTTATTTTATTTATTTTATTTATTTTATTTTATTTTATTTATTTTATTTTATTTTATTTTATTTTATTTTATTTTATTTTATTTTATTTTATTTTATTTTATTTTATTTTATTTTATTTTATTTTATTTTATTTTATTTTATTTTATTTTATTTTATTTTATTTTATTTTATTTTATTTTATTTTATTTTATTTTATTTTATTTTATTTTATTTTATTTTATTTTATTTTATTTTATTATTTCATTTTATTTATTTTATTTTGTTTTGTTTTGTTTTTTATTTATTTAAATTTAATTTATATGCCACACAACTCCCTGGGGACTCTGGGCGGTTTACAACAAAAATCTAAAAAAGGCAGTTTAAAAAACAATTTAAAACCCGTATAATAAAATCATACATAT
>NC_091951.1:33686218-33733447 GCF_031021105.1 Erythrolamprus reginae | reverse complement strand
GGAAGCCAGATTCACTTAACAGCCATATTACTAACTGAACAACTGTAGTGATTCGCTTAACAACTATGGAAAGAAAGATTGTAAAATGTAAACTGTATAGAGCACTGGTGAGACCACATTTGGAGTACTCTGTTCAGTTCTGGAGACCTCGCCTACAAAAAGATATTGATAAAATTTAATGAGTCCAAAGATGGGCTACAAAAATGGTGGAAGGTCTTAAGCATAAAACATACCAGGAAACACTTAATGAACTCAATCTGTATAGTCTGGAGGACAGAAGGGAAAGGGGGGACATGATCGAAACATTTAAATATGTTAAATGGTTAAATAAGGTTCAGGTGGAAGTGTTTTCAATAGGAAAGTGAACACAAGAACAAAGGGACACAATCTGAGGTTAGTTGGGGGAAAGATTAGAAGTAACGTGAGAAAATATTATTTTACTGAAAGAATAGTAGATGCTTCGAACAAACTTCCAGCAGACGTGGTTGGTAAATCCACAGTAACTGAATTTAAACATGACTGGGATAAACATATATCCATCCTAAGATAAAATACTGGAAATAGTATAAGGGCAGACTAGATGGACCATGAGGTCTTTTCTGCGTCAATCTTCTATGTTTCTATGGGTCAACACTAACTTAACAAACTTTCTCACTTAGAGTCAGCTTCAGCTAGCATGTCATATGAGCCTTGGTCAAATGTATAAAACTGCATGAAATAAAAATGATAAATAACAGGTAGAGGTAATCCTCGACTTACAATGGTTCACTTATTGACCAACGTTATAATGGCATTGAAAAAAAGTGACTTATGAGCGTTTTTCAAACTTATGACTTGCTGCAGCCTCCCCATGGTCATGTATCAAAATTCAGAGGCTTGACAACTGGTTCATATTTATGATCATTTGGATTTTGTCATCCCTGGCTTCCTGTCAAGCAAAGTCAATGCCGGAAGCCAGATTCACTTAACAACCAGGTTACTAACTTAACAGTTCCAGTGATTCGCTTAAGAAATGTGCCAAGAGATGTTGGCCAAACTCACTTAACTAATATCCTTCTTAGCAACATAAATTTGGGGCTCAACTGTGGTCGTAGGTCCAGGATTACCTACAAAAGGGCACTTTTCAAAAACAATTTGCTTGTTTTTGGTAAACTTGGGAGGAGCCAATTAAAAGACAGTTGAATAAAAGAATAACTACTAGTAGTGCTGCGTGACAACAAATGTTATAAATACAAACTACTAAAGAATTAAATACAACTCTTTTCTTTGTTTAGTTAATGGAATATATGATTTCAAATTGTAAAACAAGAACTAAAGAATGTAATACTGCATGCTATAAATCACAAATTACATGCTATTGATTAACCATTGGTTATAATACCGCTAAAATTAAAATAAGGAAGCTGTCAATTAAGCCAGCCTCAGGAGGGGAGAGGAGACATACTACATGCACGCCTTTTATTTATTTTTTTTGTATTGTATGCAATGTACTGTAAGTTGTTATTGTTTATCTGTTTAACTGTTTATATGTAAATAAAAATCATTTTTAAAAATAAATAAAATAAAAGACTAAATGAGTATTTCATTTTTTGCAGAAGCTGTTAAAAGGAATGCTAGAGCCTCTCAGAGAGCTTATGATAACGTCTACGAAGAATTAGCATCCTTTTCTGGTGGCTACTATCTGAAGACAAAGAAAAAACAACTTTCTAAAGCCCTTGGCGTACTGGAGCTGTCCATGAATGCCGCTCGTGTTAAAATAGCCCATAATCGTGTGGATGGATCTCAGTTCTCCTTCCCCGTGGATGAAACCCTCTCCGAAATATCAATCTCAGTCGTGACTTTAAGGCATGAGAGATTCAACTTTAATATCTGGCAACCTTCAGGTAATTGAACTGAGTAGAAATAGATGGAAACTGAACAAGGAAAGAATCAACCTGGAAATAAGGATAAATTTTCTGACAGAACAATCAAACAATGGAACAGGTTTGCCTCCAGAAATTGGGGGAGCTTCATCACTGGAAGCGTTCTAGAAGGGACCAGACTCTGTCAGAAATGGTGTAGGGCAGGGGTGTCAAACTCAAGGCCCAGGGGAGAGATCTGGCCCGCAAGGTGCTTAGATCTTGTCCATGGGGGTCAACCTGGAAATATCAAAAGACTGGCCCACAGTGCCTCTGACAGCAAAAATGGAGTTCGGCAGGGCCACCTACAGCCTTCCTGAGTGCAATTTTCACTAGCAGAGGTATGCAGGAGGCCATCATAGCCAAAAATGGAGTTCGGGAGCCCGTTTTCACTGGTGGAACACTCGGACCACCACAAACACCCCCAAAGGGTATCCTGTATGGGCAGGGGGGTTGAACTAGATGGCCTAAAAGGTCCCCTCCAAGTCTGTTAATCTGTTACGGAGTACAATGTTCCCTCAATTTTCATGGGCTCAAACTTCGCGAATAGCCTATACCACGGTTTTTCAAAAAATATTAATTAAAAAATACTTTGTGGGTTTTTTTCTATACCACGGTTTTTCCCGCCCGATGACATCATTCGTCATTGCCAAACTAATAATTTTTGCAAATGAATAACAAAAAAAAAAAATTGTTAATAAATAATTATGTTTATAAATATCAGGATCACTAAGTGTCTTATTCAATGGTGAGTACCAGTAATAAAGGTGAGTAAATGGTTGCTAAGGGAATAGGAAATGGTAATTTAGGGGTTTAAAGTGTTAAGGGATGACTTGTGATACTGACCATAGCCAAAAATGGTGTATTTACTTCCACATCTCTACTTTGCGGAAATTCAACTTTCGTGGGTGGTCTCAGAATGCATCCCCCGCGAAAATCGAGGGAACACTGTATTCAAAAGGTCAAAGAAAGGCTGCAGCTATGCAAGCAAACACTTTTCCTTGTCTGACACGGGACACATATAAAAACGGGGGAGGAGCTTCCAATGCACGATTGTGGATGTCCTGAATTGGAGGAAGCCATAATGCCAGCCATTTTAACCTCTGTGGGCAGTCTTCAACTTAAAATACTGTAGTTCATTTAGTGATGATTTAAAGTTGTGATGCCGAAAAAAGTGATTTATTACTGGTTTTCACACTTAGGACCGTTGCACTATCCTTGTGATCACATTATCAAAATTCAGATGCTTGGCTAATGACTCGTATTTATGACGGTCGTTGTGTCCAGGACAGGGGTGAAATGCTTCTAGTTTGCTCATGTCTGTCAGTAATGGGAGAGCCGGTCGTGAAGGGAGCGTGAGGCTCCGCCCTCTCACCCACCCTCCCGGACACCGCCATTTGGGTTCTTTCACCCTCTGCACATGCACAGAATGCCCAAATGTGCAGAAATGTGCAAAATGACAACACAATAAAGAGGACACAGAATTCTATAAAATTTGGGAGAATTGGTGTAAATGGTTGGAACACCAAAAAAAATCAGTACAATAAATAATATTATATAGGACACAATGGATGCTGAAAGATGATAAGGATAGGAAGAAAATCAAAGTTAAGAACATAATAGACTTGCAATAGCGATATCTAATGCTGTAATACACATTTTTTTCTTGTTTTTTATATGTTGGTCTTGTATATATGTATATTTTGCATTTTGCATTTGTATCTTTTTATGTTGTATGTTGATTTATTTTAAATTCAATAAACATATTTTTTTTAAAGAAAAAAAAGAAAAAATGGGTTAAAGCTCACTCAACAGATGTGTCATTTAGTCACAGAAAATGTGGGTTCAATTGTGGTCATAAGTTGAGGACCACTTGTAATTTATTTATTTATTTATTTACTTATTTATTTATTTATTTATTTATCAGATTTGTATGCCGCCCCTCTCTGTAGACTCGGGGCGGCTAACAAAATAATAATACAATGTAAACAAATCTAATATTTAAGTTAATTTAAAAACCCCAATTTAAGAAACTAATCATACATACAGACATACCATACATAAATTTTATAAGCCTAGGGGGAAGGGAAAGTCTCAATTCCCCCATGCCTGATGACAGAGGTGGGTTTTTAAGGAGCTTACGAAAGGCAAGGAGGGTGGGGGCAACTCTGATTTCTGAGGGGAGTTGGTTCCAAAGGGTCGGGGCCGCCACAGAGAAGGCTCTTCCCCTGGGTCCTGCCAAACGACATTGTTTAGTTGACGGGACCCAGAGAAGGCCAACTCTGTGAGACCTAACTGGTCGCTGGGATTCATGCGGCAGAAGGCGGTCCCGGAGATATTCTGGTCCGATGCCATGAAGGGCTTTGTAGGTCATAACCAACACTTTGAATTGTGACCGGAAACTGATCGGCAACCAATGCACACTGCAATTCAATCCTCTTTGTGACATTTCTCGATAGGTGAGCCATTCAGAAAACCCCATATGATGATTGAGACCAGCAATCACAAGGCCGCGAAGGTATCTCCTCTCCCTCAGCCAGGTCGGTGGATTGTATCTATGACTCCAAGGGGCTTTTATGAGGTGGAGATTACAGGGAAGAGTTTGCTGGACTTTACTTATCAGATAATGCAGAAGCAGAATGGATACATGCTTCCAATTCAAGGGCCACTTATGAAAGGTAAGTCTTGTAAAGCAGCAACTGGACTTTCTTGTTTTTTAGAATAGAATTATAGTGTTGGAAGGGACCTTGGAGGTCTTCTAGTCCAACCCCCTACTTAGGCAGGGAACCCTACACCATTTCAGACAAATGGTTATCCAACTTCTTCTTAAAAACTTCCAGTTTTGGAACGTTCACAACTTCTGGAGGCAAGCTGTTCCACAGATCAATTGTTCTTACTGTCAGGAAGCTTCCCCTTAGCTCTATGTGGCTTCTCTCCTTGATTACTTTCCACCCATTGCTTCTTGTCCTACCCTCAGTTGCTTTGGAGATTAGCTTGACTCCCTCTTCTTTGTGGAAACCCCTGAGATATTGAAACACTGCTATCATGTCTCCCCTGGTCCTTCTTTCCATTAAACTAACCATGCCCAGTTCCTGCAACCATTCTTCATATGTTTTAGCCTCCAATCCCCTAATCATCTTTGTTGCTCTTCTCTGCACTCTTTCTAGAGTCTCAACATCCTTTTTGCATCATGGCGACCGAAACTGAATCCAGTACATGTATTCCAAGTGTGGCCTTACCAATGCCTTATAAAGTGGTATATTTTCTTTGAAGGCATTTTGCTTCTTAACCAAGAAGATTGGATGGTGGGGAATGGAAGGATTGATATTCCTTGCAGACAGCTGGGGCTTATTGCAAGGAATATAAATCTTCAAGGAGTATAAATCCTTCCATTCCCCACCACCCAGCAAGAGCTGAAGGAAACCACCTTTAGGAGAAGCACGATGACTGAGAATCTCCAGAGACTGCTAACTTTCTACATTATTCTCAGGATCAAACTATACCATATCCATAAAGATGCTGGGAGAGGCCAGAGGTACCCAGATGCAGCGTCTGGTCATTTCTGATGGACTAGGAGGCCCTATTCACTCCATCGTTTTAAACCAAACATCAGATGCCCTTGGCAATATCTTGGCCTTTGCTCCAATTCATCTGGATTCAATGGTATGGACCATCATCAATCTCCTCCCACTAATGATTGTATGCTTGTATCCTTACGATTTATATTGATTGGTTCCTAATATGATTTGATTGCTTATTTGTACCCGGACTATCGTTACTTTTTAATAAGAATTAAATAAATAAGAGGCCATTCCTGATTTTCATACCGTCTTTTAGTACCCATATTTTATTTGATTTTTTAATAATTTTTATTGGGTTTTTTGAAAACAAAAACAACAAAACAGCAAAACATAAGTCAATGTGTAACAAAAGCATTGAATGTAAAATACATGTTTACAATTACCGTTCCGAATTTTCGGTTTCTCTATTTTTCTTTAAATTTACAGGTGTTCTATTTTATTTTATTTTTTTTCTCGATCCAATTATCCACACAGTATAGTATTCTTTTTTTTTCAAATATTTTTATTAATTTTCTTTAAACACACGAGACAAACAACATTTAACATTAAAGGAGCTACCATTGCTCTGCTTATCTTAGAAGTCTAACTATTACAAATATATATATATAACTATAGTCAGATCAATACAGAAATACAATCAATTAATTAAACAAATAATAAAAACAACATTTAATATTATTAATATTTTGAAAAATACTCCATTCATCATACTATTATTTAATCTATTACTTTATATCTATTATAACAATATTTTTAATACTTAAAATCACTTATTTAGTTTTTCAAAAAAGAAAGTATAATATTCTTTATCCTGTCTGTTCTGTAACTCTAAGGTAAGTTTACTCCATTTTCCACATTCCAATATTTTTCCTAATTAGTAAGTCTTCTGATGGTGCATTTTCTTCTGATGGTACATTATCCATATTTTAATATTTTAATGTTATTTTGCTTTTATTGGGTTATAAGCCATCTTGGCGAGATGGGTCGCATATAAATTGAATAATCAATACCTTCTCTATGATGAGAAGATGAGCTAGCATGAGATAGTGGTCAGAGGTGGCTTTTCCACACTGTAACAACTGGTTCAACCCAGCATCGGAAGTGTGCGTTCACAACATCCACACATACACAGCAATTCATTCGTGCATGCCATCCACACTTGTGCAATGTCAAACAATGCAGCAATTTGCTCAGGTGCACCGTCCACACATTCGTGCACCATTCAAAACACAGCAATAAAGGGTGGGATTTCACTCAGGTGAATGAGTGGCAGTGATGGGCTTATACGCACAGGTAGAAGGTACAGTCAGATAGGCAGAACTGGTAGAAAAAAATTGGGCAGGTACGCAGAACTGGTAGGAAAAAAATTGAATTTTTTTCTTTTTTTTCCCTTCTGGGCTCTGGGTGTGTTTTTCCTATTGCAGTAAATGAGGTTGAATGTGTATAATTTTAGAAGAGCTGTGTGTGAGTGTGTTAGTTTGTGTACATACACATACAGTTTATATAGTAGATAATGTATATTTTTGTGTGCCTGTGTGTAATATGTATGTACACATATGGCACATATGCATATAATTAAATAGTATATTTTGGATGTTCAGTAATAGTAAATAGGGAAATTGGATCTCTTTGAGGCAAGGAGAGGCCAGGCACCCTAACCCTAACTCAAGCCCTTGACGTGAGTGATGTCAAGTTGGCCATCTTTAAGCCAGTCACATGACCTTTAAGCCACCCCCCTGGTCACATGATAATCAAGCCACTCCCACCAGGTCACATGGCCAACAAGCCACACCCACAAAGTAAGCCACACCCACAGTGTGGTAGTAAAAAATATTTGCAGCCCTTCACTGATGAGTGGGTCCACCCTCAGGTCGTTACTACTGGTTCACCTGAACTGGTCCCACCTGGCTAAATCCCACCACTCGTAGTGGTGAAAGAGCTCAACTAGGAGCTGGGGAACCCAGGTTATAGTCCACTTAAAAAAAACTCCCCTGCGCAAAGAAGTTAAATAAGTATAGTACCAAATATAGTGGTACTTCTACCTACAAATGCATCTATTTACGAACTTTTCTAGATAAGAACCAGGTGTTCAAGATTTTTTTTTGCCTCTTCTCAAGAACCATTTTCCACTTACAAACCCGAGCTTCCAAAACTGTAACCAGAAAAGGCAGGGAGGAGCCTCCGTGGGACCTCTCTAGGAATCTCCTGGGAGGAAGCAGGGCTGGAAAAGGCAGGGAGAAGCCTCCGTGGGGCCTCTCTAAGAAACTCCTGGGAGGAAACAAGGCCTCCACCCTCCCTGTGGTTTCCCCAATTGCACACATTATTTGCTTTTACATTGATTCCTATGGGAAAAATTGCTTCTTCTTACAAACTTTTCTACTTAAGAACCTGGTCGTGGAACGAATTAAGTTCATAAGTAGAGGTACCACTGTAAATAATCAACCAAAGAAATGCAGTCATAATGTAAAACACCAGCATTAAAAACAAAATCCAGATTGCCCCAATTAAAACTACAGTATTCATACAAAGGATTAAGATAAATGCACAAAAATGATTTTTTTTTAAAGCAAGCTATAGCCAGGTACAGTATTATAAACTGCAAAAATGACTGTAGCTATAATTTCTTAAGCCTTTAAGGACTTTGTTTATCTTTATTTTAAAAAGCAGCTTCTCGGAATCTGAGTACAGTTATCTACCCGGAACAGCAGAAACGATTGGAGTCATCTCTTCTCTGTTCAAGATGCAAGAGACAGACAATGTAAAATCCATTAATTCCCTTTTTTTTTACTTTCCAGTCTCCGGTGCTAAAAGTAGAAGGTCTGTCTCCCGGCAACCTGCCCTTCTCACGTCTCAACATTAATCCTATCCATGTGACATCAATAAGGATTCTACCCTTGGAAGACCGAGACAGTAAGTCCCTGGCTGCAGTATGAAATTTTGCCATTTTGATCCTCCTAAGTCAGGAGAGTGAAACTTGATTTCATTGAGGGACGCATCAGGGTTGCGTTTGACTTTTGGAGGTGTGGCCAGGGTGGGCGTGGCCAGCTTGACATGGTGGCCCAAGCATTCTGCCTAAGCTCTATTTTTGGCTATGACAGCCTTCTGCAACTGTCTGGCAGCAAAAACAAGCTCCTGAGATCCATTTTTGGCTGTGACAGCCTCCTGCAACCCTCTGCCAGCAAAAACACACACAGCCCCCCTGAGCTCCATTTTTTTCTGGCAAAGGCACCACAGGACAGTCCTTCATTGTTTCCAGGACAGCCCTGTGAGCCAGACCCAGTGTATGGGCCTTGAGTTTGACATCCCTGACCTAAGTCAAGTACCAGGGCTGTTAGCCAAAAATCTTTTTTAAAAAAATAAATTTTATTAAGTTTTTAAAATTTTAGCAAAAAGATAAAACATAAATTCAAAACATAAATGTGTGTACCATCACCAAACAAACAAAATCATATATCCCTCCACCAGGGAAGATTCAATTCTATATCTTTCATTTACCTCAGCTCCAGGTTACATTGCTCATTCTTTATAGAGTAATTGAATTTTATTTTTTACATTTGCATCGCTTACTAATATTAATATATGATTTTTAACCTTTTCCCACCGCCTCATTGTTGCTACTAATTTCTCTTCATTATAATTATGTAATCTAATTTCCATAATTTCATAGTGAATGTGATCCACCATGAACCTGCATCAATTTTTTATCGTCCATTTATTAGCATCTTTCCACCCAAGCACTATAGTTGCTTGGGCACTTTCTATTGCTGCAATTTTAATTTCTTCATATTCTTTTACCTCGCTATTTTTTATCAATAGTGCTGCTTCCTTGGTTAATTTCCAGTCACTATTCGTAATTTTATTCACTTCCGTTTGTATTTGCTTCCAAAATTTTTGGACTTTACTGCATTCCCAAAACATATGCATAAATACTCCCTTTTCCTTACATCCATGCCAACAATTTCCTTTCATCATCGTTTGAAAGCGTGCTAGTTGTACTGGTGTATAATACCATTTATGTAAAATTTTTCTTCTCATCTCTCTTATCCTTGTATTTTTAACTCTTTTAATATTTTCAATTATGCCTTCCATATCCCATTCATCAATTTCTAATTCATCCTGCCAATATTTCGTCAGTCCTTTTATTACTTGTTCCTCGTTAGCCAAAAATCTTGGTGTATTCGGGTCCTTTCTCGTATAAAATTGATAGAATCTTGGTGATGTTTTGACAAGGTCCCACTCGTCATCTTCAAGCATGGTCAGAGCTGCCATCTTTCTATAAATATTGGTTGAGATGTGTGGTGTGCTGGTTTAATTGCTGTGTTGTAACATCTTGATTAGTTGTTGGGGTAACACTTTGAATAGTTGGTGCAGTTGATGTTTGGAGATTAGTTGATGTTTGCAGATTAGGGATGACATCCTGAGTAGTTGTTGGGTGGGAAGGTAACAGCGCTCCGTGGGCCTTTGGCATTTAGTCATGCCGGCCACATGCCCACGGAGACGTCTTCAGATGGTGCTGCTCTTCAGCTTAGAAGTGGAGATTAGCAATGCCCCTAGAGCAGGAAATGACACCCCCCCCCGGGCACATGATCATCAAGCCACTCCCACCTGTTCACATGGCCAGCAAGCCACACCCACAAAATAAGACTTTTTAACTATTGGATTTGTACTGTGCTTTTTGTTGTGAGCCGCTCCGAGTCTCCGGAGAGGGGCGGCGTACTAATCTAATCTAATCATAAAGAAGCCACACCCACAGTGTACAATTTATTTACTTACTTACTTACTTACTTACTTATTTACTTACTTACTTACTTACTTATTAGATTTGTATGCCGCCCCTCTCCGTAGACTCGGGGCAGCTCACAACACAATAAAACAGTTCATAACAAATTTAATAATTTACAATTTAAAATATTTTTAAAACCCCATTATTAAGCAGACATACGTACAAACATACCATACATTTTTCCAGTTCCGGGTTGAGCGGTGTGGAGATGGTGGGTCCACCGCTCCCCTGAGACTACGGTAAAAATCGTCGGCAATGGACCATTCCAGCTTGGAAATGACCCGAGGTTGGTCTGATGTCTTGTCCCCTGCTGAGGCAGCTAGAGACTAATGTCTTTGCTGCTGTTGGAGAGCGTCGGAGGCTGCAATGCCGAGAGAACTCTTTGGGGCGATCAGCTGAGACGCGGAAGATGGCGGTCGCGTCTGAGTGTAAAATGAAAAACGCCGAAGGAGAAGGAGAAGAAGGAAGCTGTGAGGGTGGCGAGCCGGACCGAGCCGAGCTTCCTGGCGCGGCACTGGTGAGTGAGAGTGACCTGTGCCAGTGCCGAGGCGGTGGAGGCGAGGGGTCGACGGAAAGGAAGGGAATGGAGGAGAATGGAGCGGAGCGGAGTGGAGCAGAGATCAGCGCTGGAATTGAGGCGACCCTGCCTGCTCGAGGGACCAAAACCGCTGACGACCCAGGCCGGTGGGAGCGACCTGCAGTCGGTGGTGGAGGACACCTGGTTGGGCAAGGAATATCCAGGAACAACCCCCCCCCCCCCCGTATGGCACCAGTGGGTGAGAGCTGCTGGTGCCAAGGGGGGGATAAAGATGTAAAGTTGGAATGAGGGAGACAGACGCCCAGTATGAGTGCCCGCAGAGACTAATGTATGAGTGCCCACAGAGACTAATTGTGACCTGAAGAACTAGAGGGGGTGAGAATTGTGGAATTAACTGCCTAGAACCATCATGGCTAATTAGACTGGGGATATTGTTTATTGTTTAATTCCTATTTTGTTATTACTGTCATCTCCCCCCCCCCCCTTCACCATTTTCACTTCCACCATTTTCCTATTTTCATCATCTTCTCATCCCCTCAACTATTATTAAGATCATGGAAGAACTGCGCCCCCTAGTGGCAAGACTATAGAAAAAACACAGCAGACTTTTAAGACACTGAGACTACATGGAAGATCTGTAGAGGATTTCGGACCTGGATTGGTTGATTGACCGAGGATTGATGTCAATTAAGATCTGATTTTATATTTTATATTTTATATTTTATTTTTTATACTAATTTATTAACTTATTAACTTTTTATCTTAACTTACTTAGATTTGTATTTATGTCTTACATATTAGCAATATTTAATCTATTTTAATTAATTGGGGGGGTTTAACTGATGTATAATTGGAGTGGGTGTAATGATATGTATGGGAGGAATGATTGGTATGAATGCGATGGCTGGAGTGGGTGGGGTTATGTCAGGGGAGGGGTGAATGGGAATAGTATGAATAGTATGAATGAGATATTTGGGCCACCTGACGCCGGAGAGGCGGGAGGGGAGGGGGCACTGATCTCTGGGGTGGCGGAGGGTCGGAATATCCCTGTGTTGCTGGGGAGAGGCAGATATGGCGGGGGCCACAGAGCTAGCCGTTCCAGGGGAACGAGAGACCGTTGCTTAATAACGGTCCCTTGTTCTGGCTCTGTGAGCCCAACCTTGGGTACTGGTGATGAGTGTAACTCTGGCCCTGGACTCAGGTTGCTGCTGCTCAACGCCAGGTCGGTGGTAAATAAAGCTCTCCTCATCCGGGACCTGATCCTGGATGAGGAGGCCGACCTGGCTTGTATTACTGAAACCTGGCTGGGCCCAGAGGGAGGTGTTCCTCTCTCTGAAATTTGCCCAGCCGGGTTTCAGATATGGCATCAACCTCGACCCCAGGGAAGGGGGGGAGGAGTGGCTATTGTAGCCAGGGAGAGCCTTTGCCTGCGTAGGCTCATTGCTCCGGAAATTGCGGGTTGCGAGTCTCTCTTGCTGAAGTTGGACTTAGGGGTTCAGGTGGGCTTATTTCTCACGTACCTGCCTCCCAGCTGCGTGTCAAAAGCCCTGCCTGTGCTACTCGAGGAGGTAGTCGGGTTGGCGGTGGAGTTCCCCGGGCTTATTGTCCTGGGGGACTTCAATCTGCCGTCGCTCGGCGAAACCTCTGGGTTGGCACAGGAGTTCATGGCCACCATGACACCAATGGACCTGACTCAAGTAGTACAGGGTCCGACTCACGAGGGAGGGCACGCACCTGACATGGTATTCCTTTCCGAGCAATTGAGTAATGGTCTGAGATTAAGGGGCTTAGAACCATTGCCTTTGTCTTGGTCAGACCATTTCCTACTAAGGCTCGACTTCCTGGCTCCAATCCTTCCCCGCAGGGAGGCGGAACCAATGAAGATGTTCCGCCCCAGACGCCTGATGGACCCAGAGGGCTTTCAGACGGCGCTTGGGGTTATACCAGAGGCACTTGTCCACAGTTCGGCGGAGTCTCTTGCGGAGGCCTGGAATATGGCTGCTGCGGAGGCTCTTGACCGGATTGCGCCTTTGCGACCTCTCCGTGGCGCTAGACCCCGTAGAGCCCCATGGTTCAACGAGGAGCTCCGGGAGTTGAAACGCCAAAAGAGACGTCTAGAGAAGCGATGGAGGAAGAGTAGGTCTGAATCTGATCGAACACTTGTAAGAGCTTTTATTAAGACTTACAAAGTGGCGCTCAAGGCGGCAAGATGCGCGTACCATGCCGCCTTGATTGCATCAGCGGAATCCCGCCCGGCCGCTCTGTTTAGGGTGACCCGCTCCCTTCTTAATCAGGGGGGAGTTGGGGAGCCCTTCCAGAGTAGTGCCGAGGAGTTTAACACGTTTTTCGCTGATAAAGTCGCTCAGATCCGGGCCGACCTCGACTCCAATTGTAAAACAGTGTCGACTGACAACGAGTCAGTCGAGGTGACTGGGGCACGTACTTGTCCACCTGTCTGGGAAGAGTTTGATCTGGTGACACCTGATGAAGTGGACAAGGCCATTGGAGCTGTGAGTTCCGCCACCTGCTTACTGGATCCGTGTCCCTCCGGGTTGGTCTCGGCCAGCAGGGAGGTGACACGGAGCTGGGCCCAGGAGATTACCAACGCTTCCTTGGGGAGGGGAGTTTTTCCATCACTCTATAAAGAAGCGCTTGTGCGCCCCCTCCTCAAGAAGCCCTCACTGGACCCAGCCGTACTTAACAACTATCGTCCAGTCTCCAACCTTCCCTTTATGGGGAAGGTTGTTGAGAAGGTGGTGGCACTCCAGCTCCAGCGGTCCTTGGAAGAAGCTGATTATCTAGGTCCCCAGCAGTTGGGTTTCAGGCCTGGTTACAGCACGGAAACCGCTTTGGTCGCGTTGATGGATGATCTCTGGCGGGCCCGGGACAGGGGTTTATCCTCTGTCCTGGTGCTCCTCGATCTCTCAGCGGCTTTCTATACCATCGACCATGGTATCCTTCTGCACCGGTTGGAGGGGCTGGGGGTGGGAGGCACTGTGCTCCAGTGGTTCTCCTCCTACCTCTCTGGCCGGTCGCAGTCGGTGTTAGTGGGGGGTCAGAGGTCGGCTCCGAGGTCTCTCCCTTGTGGGGTGCCTCAGGGGTCGGTCCTCTCCCCCTTGCTATTTAACATCTACATGAAACCGCTGGGTGAGATCATCCAAGGGCATGGGGTGAGGTATCATCAATATGCCGATGATACCCAGCTTTACATCTCCACCCCATGCCCAGTCAATGAAGCGGTGGAAATGATGTGCTGGTGCCTGGAGGCTGTTGGGGCCTGGATGGGTGTCAACAGACTCAAACTCAACCCGGATAAGACGGAGTGGCTGTGGGTTCTGCCTCCCAAGGACAATCCCATCTGTCCGTCCATCACCCTGGGGGGGGAATTATTGACCCCCTCAGAGAGGGTCCGCAACTTGGGCATCCTCCTCGATCCACAGCTCACATTAGAAAACCATCTCTCAGCTGTGGTGAGGGGGGCGTTTGCCCAGGTTCGCCTGGTGCACCAGTTGCGGCCCTATCTGGACCGGGACTCATTGCTCACAGTCACTCATGCCCTCATCACCTCGAGGTTCGACTACTGTAATGCTCTCTACATGGGGCTACCTTTGAAAAGTGTTCGGAAACTTCAGATCGTGCAGAATGCAGCTGCGAGAGCAGTCATGGGCTTACCCAGGTATGCCCATGTTTCACCATCACTCCGCAGTCTGCATTGGCTGCCGATCAATTTCCGGTCACAATTCAAAGTGTTGGTTATGACCTTTAAAGCCCTTCATGGCACTGGACCAGAATATCTCCGAGACCGCCTACTGCCGCACGAATCCCAGCGACCAATTAGGTCCCACAGAGTGGGCCTTCTCCGGGTCCCGTCAACTAAACAATGTCGGTTGGCGGGCCCCAGGGGAAGAGCCTTCTCTGTGGCGGCACCAACTCTCTGGAACCAACTCCCCCCAGAGATTAGAACTGCCCCTACTCTCCCTGCCTTCTGTAAACTCCTTAAAACCCACCTCTGCCGTCAGGCATGGGGGAACTGAAACACCTCCCCCGGGCATGTTTAATTTATGCATGGTATGTTTGTGTGTGCGTCTGTTAGTTTATGGGGTTCTTTTAAATCTTGTATAAATTTTAAAGTTTTCTGATTATTTATGATTTGTTTTATTCTGTTGTGAGCCGCCCCGAGTCTTCGGAGAGGGGCGGCATACAAATCTAAATAATAAATAAATAAATAAATACATAAATTGTATAGGCCCGGGGGAGATATCTCAGTTCCCCCAAGCCTAACGACAAAGGTGGGAGTTTACAAAAGGCAAGGAGGGTGGGGGTAGTTCTAATCTCTGGGGGGAGCTGGTTCCAGAGAGTCGGGGCTGCCACAGAGAAGGCTCTTCCCCTGGGGCCCGCCAAACAACATTGTTTAGTTGACAGGATCCGGAGAAGGCCCACTCTGTGGGACCTAATTGGTCGCTGGGATTCGTGCAGCAGAAGGCGGTCTCAGAGATACTCTGGTCCAATGCCATGAAGGGCCTGCAGACTCCAGGACCAGCACTTCTGTTGTCTTTGCTATTCAAGGCACTGAATTGCTCACTTTCCTTTTTCCATTTCCTTCCTTATCCGTTGCTGAAACAAAATGAAAAGGGAAGTCGGCAATTCTGCTTTGCTTCCAACGGTATTTCAGCTCCATGGAAACCTGCAAGTCAGCCTTACAAAATAAAAGTTATTGATGCCCAGTGACCAGGCAGGGGTTGCTGCTGCCATTGTTACCAGAGCACTGTATGCACAGCTCTGGGTGTCTGGCGAGCGCACACAGGCATCCCAGCGAGATTTTGTTTCTGCGCATGCACAGGAAGCAAAATCTCATGATGGGACACGCACATGAGAGAGATTTTGGTGATTTTTTTTTGCTTCCTTGCATGTGCAGAAGCAAAAAATCTCTGAAATTTCACACCCGTGCGCGTCCCCTTGTGCACAGGCACAGAAGCAAAATCTCACAGCAGAACAACCGGAGCTGCGCACATAGCTCTATTTTTACTACTACTACTACTACTACTACTACTACTACTACTACTACTATTATTATTATTATTATTATTATTATTATTATTTAGATTTGTATGCCACCCCTCTCCGCAGACTCGGGGTGGCTCACAACAGTAACAACAACAGTATTATTATTATTATTATTATTATTATTATTATTATTTATTAGATTTGTATGCCAAAATTGTGATTGTGTGACTGTTTGGGGAAAGTGCCCATCATAACTTTGAAATCAAGTCAAAAGTCTTTTTTTATGTAATTCTTTTTCACAAACTTTATATCCATACATATAACAATAGCATTTAGACTTATATACTGCTTCATAGTGCTTTTACAGGCCTCTCTTAGCTGTTTACAGAATCAGCATATTGCCCCCCAACAATCTGGGTCCTCATTTTACCCACCTCGGAAGGACAGAAGGCTGAGTCAACCTTGATCCGGTGGTGAGATTTGAACTGCTGAACTATGTGATCCCCTTATATAGAGAGCTGGTGAGACCACATTTGGAGTACTGTGTTCAGTTCTGGAGACCTCACCTACAAAAAGATATTGACAAAATTGAACGGGTCCAAAGACGGGCTACAAGAATGGTGGAAGGTCTTAAGCATAAAACGTATCAGGAAAGAGTTAATGAACTCAATCTGTATAGTCTGGAGGACAGAAGGACAAGGGGGGACATGATCGAAACATTTAAATATCTTAAAGGGTTAAATAAGGTTCAGGAGGGAAGTGTTTTTAATAGGAAAGTGAACACAAGAACAAGGGGACACAATCTGAAGTTAGTTGGGGGAAAGATCAAAAGCAACGTGAGAAAATATTATTTCATTGAAAGAGTAGTAGATCCTTGGAACAAACTTCCAGCAGACGTGGTTGGTAAATCCACAATAACTGAATTTAAACATGCCTGGGATAAACATATATCCATTGTAAGATAAAATACAGGAAATAGTATAAGGGCAGACTAGATGGATCATGAGGTCTTTTTCTGCCGTCAGTCTTCTATGTTTCTATGTTTCTATGTAACTACAGCTAGCAGTTAGCTGAAGTAGCCTGCAGTGCTCCACTCTAACCACTGCGCCACCCCAGCTCAATTTCCAGGCTGGCCCCGTGGGCCGGATGTAAGCACCCTGTATCCAGCCCATGTCCTATTATATTTCCAAGGTACGTTGTTGCCCGGTGGAAGCCTAGAGTTCTCTGTCCAGGCGGTGAATGATGGAGCAGCTGCAACGTTCACCTTTAACGTCCGGGATGAGCTGGGCTTCCTACAGAGCTTTAGACCTGTACAAAGTTTCCTGAGGAAAGGAGAGAGCACCATTCTCACGGCAACGTTTGTGGCACCTGCCAAGAGCTCCGACTTTGCCTCAAGGTAGGATAGCAATGCTAACGTTTTAGAAATTGTGTGTCAGGTCTGCCACCTTTGACTTCTTCACTCAATTGCAAGGGAGTAGGGGAAGGGATTTAGGGCGGTAATATTGGCCTGGAAATGAGAAGAAAAATATTAGGAAGTATTGAGGAGAAGCAACACCTCCCGCTGTTTCTACAACTCCATGAGCTGCACTGGCTTCTGAGTGGTCTCTGAACACAATTTAAAATGTTGGTTATTACCTACAAAGCCCTACATGGCCTAGTACCAGATTATTTACAGACCGTCTTTTGCCCCACATGTTCCACTGACCAGCCAGATACCACGGACCTGGCCTTCTCTGGGTCCCATCAGCCAAGCAGTGCTGGTTGGCAGGACCGTGGGGAAGGGCCTTCTCTGTGGCAGCTCTGGTCCTCTGGAATCAACTCCCCTCAGAGATTCACCCTGCTCCCACCCTCCTGGGTTTTTGAAAGGCTTTAAAAACACAGCTTTGCCGGCAGGCCTGGGACCGTTGAGCGATAACACTCTGCTCCAGCCAGTAGTATGTCAGTTGTATTGGATGAGAGATGGATAAATGGTTTTCCAATATTTGGGTTTTTAAATTCTGTACCTTTGTTTTATTTTTGTATGCTGCCCTGAGTCCATTAGTAGAAGGATGGCCTATAAATTTAATAAATAAAATAAAATAAAATAAAATAAAATAAAATAAAATAAAATAAAATAAAATAAAATAAAATAAAATAAAATAAAATAAAATAAAATAAAATAAAATAAAATAAAATAAAATAAAATAAAATAAAATAAAATAAAATAAAATAAAATAAAATAAAATAAAATAAAATAAAATAAAATAAAATAAAATAAAATAAAATAAGATATGATAAGATATGATAAGATAAGATAAATAAAATAAAATAAAATAAAATGATAAGATAAGATAAGATAAAATAAAATAAATAAAATAAAATAAAATAAAATAAAATAAAATAAAAAATAAAAAATAAATAAAATAAAATAAAATAAAATAAAATAAAATAAACAAACAAGAGGTGCCAAACCGGAATAAACCTACCTCCAAGGACACCTAGCCTGGGAAACAAATGCAAAACTGCAGTGAGAGGCGCCAAGCTCTGAATCATTCTCAAAACATCCAAAAGACATCCTATTGGACACTGGTCAAGGGAGGGGAGTCCCAGGAAAGGGGCGACAGTGTGACCTTTGCATGGGAATGTTCAGATCTAGCTTTACTTTCTCTGCAACCACTTAACTTTAGTAAAAGAACCTATCTCTTCAAACAAATGGCCGCAGGTCTTTCTTTTCTGAAATGTCTAAGTTGGGAGCAGGTTTGACATCATGTTTCTAACTTAACAACTGCAGTGGTTCATTTTTTACAGCTGTGGCAGGAAAAGTCCTTAAAAGGGGGCAAAATTAATTTCAAAGTTGTCATTAAGCCACCGAAATGTTGGGCTCAATTTGTGGTTGTATGTCAAGCACTGCCAAGCATTGGTATAAAAGTAGCTTTCCCCTCCCTCTGCTGAATCCAGTTTCTAAACCATAATGGCTGCGGCTGAACGGCACACTGAGCCAAAACCCAAACAATTTACATTACGGTTTAAGTACAATATATAAACCCAGTTGTTAGAAAGCCACTTCCTCCCTCAATCATTCTTGCCTTCTATTTATTCCAACATTTATATCTACAGTTTGACTTGGGTTAAAAGGAAAGATTCCTTAGAGGGGATCTCGAAGCAGATAGGATTGCAGTTCCAATACTTAATTAATAAATTATTATTATTATTATTATTATTATATTATTATTATTATTATTATTATTATTATTATTATTATTATTATTATTCACTGCTGCATCACACAGTCCTAGGTGCTTAGGAAGCACCCGACTGGTGATGAAATACGAAATCCAGCATAGTGATCTCATTTGCTGTGTTGTATTGACATAATAATAATAATAATAATAATAATAATAATAATAATAATAAATTTTATTTTATTTTATTTTATTTTATTATATTTTATTTTATTATTTTATTATTTTATTATTTTATTATTTTATTATTTTATTATTTTATTATTTTATTTATCTGTCTATCTATCTATCTATCTATCTATCTATCTATCTATCTATCTATCTATCTATCTATCTATCTATCTATCTATTTATTTATTTATTTATTTATTTATTTATTTATTTATTTATTAGATTTGTATGCCGCCCCTCTCTGGCAAAGAGAAGGGGCAGGGGTGACATGATAGCAATGTTCCAATACTTGAGGGGCTACTATAGGGGTCAGGCTGTTTTCCAAAGCACCAGGAGGCCAGACAAAGAATAATGGATCAAAGCTGACCAAGGAGAGATTCAATCTGGAAATAAGGATAAATTTTCTGATGGTGAGAGTGATCAACCAGTGAAACAATTTGCCTGCAGAGGTTGTGAGAGCTCCAACACTTCAGACTTTCAAAGGAAGACTAGACAGCCATATATGTCCAAATGGTGTAGGGACTCCCGCTTGAACAGGGGGTTGGACTAGATGGCCTACAAGGTCCCTTCCAACTCTAATAATAAATAAAAAATAAACAACAGCACTTAGACATATATACTGGTTCACAGCATTTTTATAGTCCTCTCTAAGCAGTTTACACAGTCAGCATATTTCCCCCAACAATCTGGATGGAAGGCCAAGTCAACCTTGAGCCTGGTGAGATTTGAACTACCAAATTGCAGGCAGTTGGCAGGCAGCAGAAGTAGCCTGCAGTACTGCACTCTAACCACTGTACCCCCATGGCTCTTAAAAGATAACATATCCAAGGATATGCCTGCATTATTAACAATCACCACTAATCTTTCTTTCAGTCTTGCAACATTTACAGCGAAAACCAGTTCATCGCAAAACTACATGACTCTGATCATCTCGGTCATTCCCAAAACAGCCTTGGTGAGTCTCCTTTACTCTGGCAGTTCCTGATTTATGGCTAAACACCTGCAAATTTATTTGTGTGTTCTGTGTTGCAGTCTTTCTCAAGCTTAACAACTTAAAGACATGCAGACTTTAATTTCCAGAATTCCTCAGTCAAGGAGAGCATCATACTCTATGTTAGTACAAGGTACATAGTTGTTAGGGTTTGCCATTGTAAACTACCTATTGTAGTCTCTTGTACTATCACTTTAAATATTTTGGGCTGCTTCGCCATAAGAGGGTGCCAGTACTCCTTCCCTCAATGATGCTTTATCGCTCATTCACTTTTGCTTTGCCTTGAGGGGGGAGTGTACTTGCTTAGTGCTTGTGTTTGCTTAGTGCTTGTTATGGATTGTTTCTGTTTTGTATACAGTGATCCCTCGATTAGCACGGTCTCGATTAGCGCGAAACGCTGCAACGCGGTTTTTCAAAAAATATTAATTAAAAAATAATTAATAATAAAATAATCAAAATAATAATCAGTCTTCTATGTTTCTATGTTTCTATAAGTCCGCGCTAGTTCTCTCTCTCTTTCTCTCCCTGTTGCCGGCGTGGTATATGAGAGAGAAAGAGAGAGGCAGAGGTTGGGCGCATTACCGGGAGGTGGAGGCGGCGTGGGGACGCTGGGTGCCGGGGACACCGAGGAGGGAGTGGACGTGGCCTCTCAGCTGCAGAGCCGAACAAGGGCGGAGGCAACAGCGGAGTCCGGCGCTGGGGCCATGCGGGGCCGCTCATCCAGGGGGGCGTGGACTGGCAAGTCGCCCTCCTTTCTCTTTCTTTCTCTCTCTTATACCACACCGGTAACAGGGAGAGAAAGAGAGAGAGCGGAGGGCACCTTGCCGGTCCACGCCCCCCTAGATGAGCGGCTCCGCATGGCCCCAGCGCCGCCCAGGCAAAGGGGAAACCCCAAGATCGCTTGCCGCTTGCCGTATTGCAGCGAAGGAGGCGAAGCAAGGCTCCAAGCTGCAATACGGCAAGCGGCAAGCGGCAAGCGATCTGGGGTTTCCCCTTTGCCTGGGCGGCGGGAAGACCAAGGGAAGGTTCCTTCAGCCGCCCAACACCTGATCCGCTCCGCAGCGCGGCAGCAGCGAGGAGCCGAAGATGGGGTTTCCCCTTTGCCTTTACCCCATCTTCGGCTCCTCGCTGCTTCCGCGCTGCGGAGCAGATCAGCTGTTGGGCGGCTGAAGGAAACTTCCCTTGGTCTTCCCCGCCGCCCACACGCAAACTCCACCATCTGCGCATGTGCGGCCATGAAAAAAAATGGCGCGCATGCGTAGATGGTGTTTTTTACTTCCGCACCACTATAACGCGGAAATCGATTAGCGCGGGAGGTCTTGGAACGTAACCCCCGCGCTAATCGAGAGATCACTGTATATGTAAATAGTACTTATTAAGCATAACTAAGTCTGTGTCTTTTTCTTTGGCTTTACCACATATCCACATTCTGTTAAAATTCTCTGCTCGGTGTATGTCAAAGGTCTCATAGCCTAGCTATACCGAGACATACCAACACTCTGCAATCTTGGGGGTGGGGTTTCCCTCTTGGTTTTGCAGCTCCAGTTTTGGTTATTTGCCTTGTCGTGATCCAGACCAATATCTTAGGACATATATGTCAAAGTCACACTATCATGTTGCTATCACTTGATGTATCATGATGTTCCACTTTGTGGAGCTAGGGTGGGCGTGGCCTGCACACAGGGGTGGGCTGCTAGCCAGAATGCCTAATTGGGCTCGCCTCCGCGGCTCTGGAGGTACCATGAGTTTGAGTGGAATTATGCTTCTGTAGGTAGGAAAATTGCACACGGAGACACAGGTACGCCCGTATTCCCAAACACAGGTGCACCTGCATCACTGTGCGCAATTTTGCTACATGCAAAATTCAATTCAACTGCAACAACACAAAAGCACGCAATAGATTCAAACTTAATATTAACCGCTCCAAACTTGACTGTAAAAAATATGACTTTAACAATCAAGTTGTCGAAGCGTGGAACTCATTACCGGACTCAATAGTGTCAACCCCTAACCCCCAACATTTCTCCCTTAGACTATCCACGATTGACCTCTCCAGGTTCCTAAGAGGCCAGTAAGGGGCGTACATAAGTGCACTAGTGTGCCTTTCGTCCCCTGTCCAATTGTCTTTCCTTTATCTCATATATCATATATATTTTCTTCCTTTCATGTATCTTCTCCTCTATTTTTACATATTATCTTTATATATATAGAAACATAGAAACATAGAAGTCTGACGGCAAAAAAAGACCTCGTGGTCCATCTAGTCTGCCCTTATACTATTTTATGTATTTTATCTTAGGATGGATATATGTTTATCCCAGGCATGTTTAAATTCAGTTACTGTGGATTTATCTATCACGTCTGCTGGAAGTTTGTTCCAAGGATCTTCTACTCTTTCAGTAAAATAATATTTTCTCATGTTGCTTTTGATCTTTCCCCCAACTAACTTCAGATTGTGTCCCCTTGTTCTTGTGTTCACTTTCCTATTAAAAACACTTCCCTCCTGGACCTTATTTAACCCTTTAACATATTTAAATGCTTCGATCATGTCCCCCCTTTTCCTTCTGTCCTCCAGACTATACAGATTGAGTTCATTAAGTCTTTCCTGATACGTTTTATGCTTAAGACCTTCCACCATTCTTGTAGCCCGTCTTTGGACCCGTTCAATTTTGTCAATATCTTTTTGTAGGTGATGTCTCCAGAACTGAGCACAGTATTCCAACTGTGGTCTCACCAGCATTCTATATAGCGGGATCACAATCTCCCTCTTCCTGCTTGTTATACCTCTAGCTATGCAGCCAAGCATCCTACTTGCTTTCCCTACCGCCTGACTGCACTGTTCACCCATTTTGAGACTGTCAGAAATCACTACCCCTAAATCCTTTTCTTCTGAAGTATTTGCTAACACAGAACTGCCAATACAATACTCAGATTGAGGATTCCTTTTCCCCAAGTGTATTATTTTACATTTGGAAACATTAAACTGCAGTTTCCATTGCTTTGACCATTTATCTAGTAAAGCTAAATCATTTACCATATTACAGACCCCTCCAGGAATATCAACCCTATTGCACACTTTAGAGTCATCGGCAAATAGGCAAACCTTCCCTACCAAACCTTCCCCTATGTCACTCACAAACATATTAAAAAGAATAGGACCCAGAACAGACCCTTGTGGCACACCGCTTGTAACCTGACTCTGCTCAGAATACTCTCCATTAACAATAACTCTCTGATGTCTACGCTTCAGCCATCTGCAAATCCATTGAACTATCCAGGGATTAAGTTCAATCTTCACTAATTTATCTATCAGCTCTTTATGTGGAACCGTATCAAAGGCTTTGCTGAAGTCCAGGTAGGCAATATCCATGGCACCACCTTCATCCAACACCTTTGTGACATAGTCAAAGAAATCAATGAGATTAGTCTGACATGATTTGCCTTCAGTAAAGCCATGCTGATTCGGGTCCAATAAGTTATTGTTTTTTAGGTGCTGATTTATCCTCTTTTTGAGTAGAGTCTCCATCATTTTAATATTAATATTAATATTACTTCATGTCTATTTTCTTCCATATGTATTGTGTATTGGACAAATGAATAAATAAATAAATGCATGGATGCGGTAGCATAAGTCTATGGAGAGGGGCGGCATACAAATCCAATAAATCAATAAAATAAATCAATAAAATAAATAATTCCTTAGTCTCCTTGTTCCCTATAGTCTTCTATTATTATTAAGCATACTCCCTTAGTCTCCTATTTTTCCCTATTTTCCTCCCCAAAAACTAGGGTGCATCTTATATTCCGGTGCGTCTTATACTCTGAAAAATACAGTAGTTCGTCAAATATCCTAGTCAAGAACAATCCTAGTCATACACAATTACATCAGTCAATAACTCTCAATAAGTATACAATACTATAAGCCTTACTTGTTCATCTTACAAAATACATACATATCTGTAAACCAGTGATGGGCTACCAAATTTTTTACTACCACACTGTGGGCATGGCTCATGCATTTTGTTTCAACATCTTTCAGGGCAAATTGGGTGCTTTGGTGTGGAGCTCCAAATTTTGCTACCGGTACTGCATTCCTGACCGTACCCAAAGGAGCCCATCACTGCTGTAAACCAGCATTTGAACACAAAGTTCTACAGTATAGTCATAAAGACAAACTAGCATAGAATAGTCAAGAAAGAGAGTAAGTCATGCTTCTGACTCCCTCTTATGGCAATCCATAATACTAGCTCTTAAAGCAATAGTGTTCTAATACATGTAAGCATACACTGCTGTTCCATATATTGCCAAACCCAACCAGTCTCAAAATGGGTGAACAGTGCAGTCAGGTGGTAGGGAAAGCAAGTAGGATGCTTGGCTGCATAGCTAGAGGTATAACAAGCAGGAAGAGGGAGATTATGATCCCGCTATATAGAGCGCTGGTGAGACCACATTTGGAATACTGTGTTCAGTTCTGGAGACCTCACCTACAAAAAGATATTGACAAAATTGAACGGGTCCAAAGACAAGCTACAAGAATGGTGGAAGGTCTCAAGCATAAAACGTATCAGAAAAGACTTCATTAATTCAATCTGTATAGTCTGGAGAACAGAAGGAAAAGGGGGGGACATGATCGAAGCATTTAAATATGTTAAAGGGCTAAATAAGGTCCAGGAGGGAAGTGTTTTTAATAGGAAAGTGAACACAAGAACAAGGGGACACAATCTGAAGTTAGTTGGGGGAAAGATCAAAAGCAACATGAGAAAATATTATTTTACTGAAAGAGTTGTAGATCCTTGGAACAAACTTCCAGCAGACATGGTTGATAAATCCACAGTAACTGAATTCAAACATGCCTGGGATAAACATATATCCATCCTAAGATAAAATACAGAAAATAGTATAAGGGCAGACTAGATGGATCATGAGGTCTTTTTCTGCCATCAGTCTTCTATGTTTCTATGTTTCTAGTTATGTACAGCGGGACCTCTACTTAAGAACTTAATTCGTTCCGTGACCAGGTTCTTAAGTAGAAAAGTTTGTAAGTAGAAGCAATTTTCCCCATAGGAATCAATGTAAAAAGAAATAATGCGTGCAATCCCATTAGGAAAGACATAAAAGCTCAGAATTTGGGTGGGAGAAGGGGGAGGAAGAAGAAAAGGAGGACAGTCGCTGCTGAAGGAAGAAGTTGAGATGAGGGGAATAAAAAAAATCCAAAACTATAAGGCTTTAAAAAAAAGGGATTCTGAGGCGGCGAGGAGGAGCACGCGCCTCCCATACACCCGTTGCGAGGCTGCCTCCCATACACTGCGCCAGAGAGAGAAACCCAGGTGGAATGGCAGGAAACTGGCTGGGCCTTCGTGCCGCTCTCAAATTTCCTAGGGAAATTTTCCAGGCTTGGATTCTTAAGTAGAAAATGGTTCTTAAGAAGAGGCAAAAAAATCTTAAACACCCGGTTCTTATCTAAAAAAGTTCTTAAGTAGAGGCATTCTTAGGTAGAGGTGCAACTGCACATAGTACTAACACAAGGTCCCTTCCAATTCTGTTAATCTAAATCTCTAGCCACGAGGAGGATTAATAGATATGTGCTCTTCCTTCAGGAAACTGAAGAAAACCGACCAGTCTATCACCTTCTCCAACTCTACATGCCTTGTGGAGCTGCCAGCCAGGAAAAACCCGACTGCTCTCAAGACATCTGGAACATGACATTTTCTGCAGAGAGTGTTGAAGCTGCTGTTAGTGTCCAGATCAGCCCAGATCCCAGTGCTTTGTCTTGTCACTCAGAAGAGGAAGGGAGCAATAAGAAGATCATCTGCAATTACAAGTTGGTATCTCTGTTTTATTTATTTTATTATTTTATTTTATTTTATTTTATTATTTTATTTATTTTATTTTATTTTATTATTTTATTTATTTTATTTATTTTATTTATTTTATTTATTTTATTTATTTTATTTATTTTATTTATTTTATTTATTTTATTTATTTTATTTATTTTATTTATTTTATTTATTTTATTTATTTTATTTATTTTATTTATTTTATTTATTTTATTTATTTTATTTATTTTATTTATTTTATTTATTTTATTTATTTTATTTATTTATTTTGTCCAACACACAATAAGGGTTTTAGTGGGTATATATCTATATACACATAGTAAAATACATGATGAAGGTTATAGAGGAGATACTCATAGTAAAATATATCTAAGAAATAATAGAAAAGAAGGTATAGTAATAGAACATATCAATGAAAGAATAGAAAAAGAGATATAGGAATAGAAGAAAGGTATAGGAGATATAGGAGAGCAATAGGACAGGGGACAGAAGGCACTCTAGTCTAGTGCACTTGTACTCGCCCCTTACTGACCTCTTAGGAATCTGGAGAGGTCAACCATAGATAATCTAAGGGTAAAGTGTTGGGGGTTTGGGGATGACACTATGGAGTCCGGTAATGAGTTCCACGCTTCGACAACTCGGTTACTGAAGTCATATTTTTTACAGTCAAGTTTGGAGCAGTTAATATTAAGTTTAAATCTGTTGTGTGCTCTTGTGTTGTTGTGGTTGAAGCTGAAGTAGTCGCCCACAGGCAGAACATTGCAGCATATGATCTTGTGGGCAATACTTAGATCTTGTTTAAGGCGTCTTAGTTCTAAACTTTCTAGGCCCAGGATTGAAAGTCTAGTCTTGTAGGGTATTCTGTTTCGAGTGGAGGAGTGAAGGGCTCTTCTGGTGAAGTATCTTTGGACATTTTCAAGGGTGTTAATGTCTGAGATGCGATATGGGTTCCAAACAGATGAGCTGTATTCGAGGATGGGTCTGGTGAAAGTTTTGTAAGCTCTGGTAAATAGTGTGAGATTGCCAGAGCAGAAGCTACGTAGGATTAGGTTTACAACTCTTGAAGCCTTCTTGGCTATATTGTTGCAGTGGGCTTTGGCACTTAACTGAAAAACCGTATTACAGAATGTAGAGTTGTCAACTTGCTGCTCTGCAGATATATTTGAGCAATCTATTTTTTTCATTTATTTAGAATATTTATATAGCCGCCGACTCACTCACTATGACTTTAGGTGGCTTACAAACAGTAAAAAACACAAAATGGGTGGGTAAAATAATGATGGATGTAAGCACAACTGGGACAGCAATCATCAAGACCCATAATTGTAGACTTTTTCGGCACAGGCAAAAATAATGACCATCTTAAAACACAATGAGACCACTGCCTGCTGCAGTGAAAGATTGAAAGATTGATATATTTATCTTTTCTATTTATCTTGTTGGTTTATAACCTAAAGTGCTGTCTGTCTGTGTGTTTGCTGTAGTAGCTTATGTACCACACGTTTGAAATTTCTTAGCTTGTGGGCATCTCTGAGGCCCATTTCAGTCCCTCCGAGTCTTCAGAGAGGGGCGGCATACAAATCTAATTAAATAATAATAATAATAATAATAATAATAATAATAATAATAATAATAATGTTTCTTGTACATGTTTCACCTTTCTACACAGAAAGAAATAAGCAACCCACCTGTGAAATGTCTTATATGTTTTTAAGTTTATTTTTTTTCTTTTTTCCCACCATACAAACTTTTTACATACATTTCAAAATAGACAAATTATAATAAAAACAGTATTTAGTTACTAACTCAAATATAATTACCCCCCAAAAGTCTAATAGTTCCAAATTACATTATTTTCAATATCAATCATACCCCCCCAACCTTGACCTCTAATTTTGTCATCCGGATGTCCAAATTTTCATCTAATTGAATTCTTAATTGAAATGTCTTATATATTAATCATATGCTGCATGTACTTTTGGGGGGAGGGGGGAACACCAGTACTATTTTACCACTATTTGTAAAAATTTTTTAAAAAGTTTACAAGACAATATCATTTGGCATTTAAACAAAATCGATCATCCCTACCAGATTCTCTCTACGTGCTGTGTTAATCAAAGTTGGCAACTTGTAATAACATGGACTTCCACTCCCAGAAGGCCCAGCCGATATGCTTGTCTTAAAATTGCCAGCTTTGAGAAACACTGGTCTAGTGAGGTGAACATTCTATTAGACAAAGACTGAAAGGCACCAATGATCTATGGATGGAAACTAACCAAGGAGAGAAGCAACCTAGGACTAAGGAGAAATTTCCCAACAGTTAGCACAATTAATCAGTGGAACAACATTCCTCCAGAAATTGTGGATGCCCCAATTGGTTTTTTGGCGGTGGTTTTTAAGAAGTGATTGGACAACCATTTGTCTGAAATATAAATATAAACTAAATATATTGTGTTTTTAATAGGAAAGTGAACACAAGAACAAGGGGGCACAATCTGAGGTTAGTTGGGGGAAAGATTAGAAGTAACGTGAGAAAATATTATTTTACTGAAAGAGTAGTAGATGCTTGGAAGAAACTTCCAGCAGAGGTGGTTGATAAATCCACAGTAACTGAATTTAAACATGCCTGGGATAAACATAGATCCATCCTAAGATAAAATACAAGGATTAGTATAAGAGCAGACTAGATGGACCATGAGGTCTTTTTCTGCCGTCAATCTTCTATGTTTCTATATAAACTGACAGCCAAGAGCACTCCTTCTAGCACTGATGATGTTACCTAGTTAGGATAATGCTTCTGAGTGGAATTCAGTGCTGGTTATCACCAATCACCTTCATAGCATGGGTCCAATATATCTGAAGGACCATGGTTTCTCTATGTGTTTTTATGCGCTTCATCGGATCTGACAGGAGGAACAGACTCTGGTTCCCATCAATAAATATATCTAGGGCAGAGGTAGGTGAAGTTGGCTCTTCTATGACATGTGGACTTCAACTCCCAGAATTCCTGAGCTAGCATGATTGGCTCAGGAATTCTGGGAATTGAAGTCCACAAGTCATAGAAGAGCCAACTTTGCCTACCCCTGACTAGGAGAACCCATGAAATGTGTCTTTTTGGGTTGCACAGCCGATCTTTGGAATGTCATTGCCCGCTGACTCTACCAGCTCTTATTTTATTTTATTTATTTATTTATTTTGTCCAATACATAATACACATTGAAGAGAATAGATATGTAATAATATAAATAAAGAAAGGAATAGAAGAAAAGATATAAAAGTATAGGTGAACATATTTGAAAGGAAGAAAAGATAAATGAGATAAGGAGAGACAATTGGACAGGGGACGGAAGGCACACTGGTGCACTTATGCACACCCCTTACTGACCTCTAAGGAACCTGGAGAGGTCAATCGTGGATAATCTAAGAGAAAAATGTTGGGGGTTAGGGGTTGACACTACTGAGTCAGGTAATGAGTTCCATGCTTCGACAACTCGGTTGCTGAAGTCATATTTTTTACAGTCAAGTTTGGAGCGGTTAATATTAAGTTTGAATCTGTTGCGTGCTCTTGTGTTGTTGCGATTGAAGCTGAAGTAGTCATTGACAGGTAGAACGTTGCAGCATATGATCTTGTGGGCAATACTTAGATCGTGTTTTAGGCGACGTAGCTCTTCAGGAATGTTAATGAAAAGAAGGACGAGGGGAGACAGGATAGCAATATTCCAATATCTAAGGGACTGCCACAAAGAAGAGGGAGTCCAAGCTGTTCTCCAAAGCATCTGAGGCTAGAACAAGAAGCAATGGAAACTAATCAAGGAGAGAAGCAACTTAGAACCAAGGAGAAATTTCCTGACAGTCAGAACAGTTAATCAGTGGAACAGCTTGCCTCCAGAAGATGTGAATACCCCATCACTGGAAGTTTTTAAGCAGATGTTGGATAACCATTTGTCTGAAGTAGTGTAGGGTTTCCTAGCTAAGCAGGAGGTTGGACTAGAACCAAGGTCCCTTCCAACTCTGTTATTATTATTATAGTGTCAATTTACCATCTCCTGCTTAGCCACTGTGTTTATCTCCTCTCTAGGTCCAGCTGCTGTTCTCCTTCAGCAGATGTCTTAATCAGTGATGACAATGGCAACATGAACAATTTCACTGTAGACCACAACACACAGCCTCCCACACCAGCCTTGTGAGTTTCTGATCTATTTGAATCTTTGAAGGCTGCCTTATTTGGAATCAGATAAGTCAGCGCACCCTGTAACTTTTGGCAGTGAAGGGCTGCAAAAACATTTGCTACCACACTGTGGGCGTGGCTTATTTTGTGGACGTGGCTTGCCAGCCATGTGACCAGGTGGGAATGGCTTGACGATCATGTGACTGGGGTGGCTTAAAAGTCATCTGACTGGCTTTTTACTAAATCTGCACTTGTATTTCTACTAGTTTTTCTCATCCTTCCTATCGTCCTTTTCCTCCCACTTAAGACTGTATGACTGTAACTTGTTGCTGGTATCCTAAGATTTTTATTAATATTGATTGTTTCTTCATTGCTTATTTGACCCCTATGACAATCATTAAGTGTTGTACCACATGATTCTTGACAAATGTATCTTTTTCTTTTATGTACGCTGAGAGCATATGCACCAAGACAAATTCCTTGTGTGTCCAATCACACTTGGCCAATAAAATTCTATTCTATTCTATTCTATTCTATTAAAGGTGACCAACCTGCCATCACTCACGTCAAGGGTTTGGCTTCTTCTCGCCTTAAAGGAATACAATTTCCCTATCTATTAACTATTACTGAACATCCAAAATATACTATTTAATTCTATGTATATATGCCATATGTATACATATTACACACAGGCACACAAAAATATACATTATCTACTATATAAAATGTATGTGTATGTACACACACGCACGCACAGCTCTTCTAAAGTTATACACATTCAACCTCATTTACTGCAATATGAAAAACATACCCAGAGCCTAGAAGGGAAAAAAGGGGGGGGGATCCATTTTTTCTACCAGTTCTGCATACCTGACCAAAATCTTTCTACCGGTTCTGCGTACTTGACCATACCCGT
The DNA here is from genome assembly GCF_031021105.1 of Erythrolamprus reginae. NCBI lineage: Eukaryota > Metazoa > Chordata > Lepidosauria > Squamata > Dipsadidae > Erythrolamprus > Erythrolamprus reginae. The sequence goes on along the minus strand of NC_091951.1, from coordinate 33,702,339 downwards.
AGGAGCCCATCACTGCCTTTTGAGCACAAGGGACCAGTTCCATAGGGAGATTTTTTTTCATGGACCAGAGAGGGTGTGGTTTTACCTGCTGCCTGCATCCCGCGGATGGGGCTTCGCTTGTTTGCACAGAGTGGTTTCTGACATGTTGCACATTGATGGCAGTCCATGGACCAGAGAATAGGGACCCCTGAAATAAGTGGCCTTCACATGGCACCCTATAAAATGCAGGTAGTTTAATAACCTTAGTGATTTTGGACAGGATAGTATTTTACCAAATGAACCAAGTTTCACAGGGGTCGGTTCTTGCTTACCTTGCTGCCGGTTTGCTTCCTCGCATGCCAGGCGGGCGTGGGTGCACACATGCACAGTGCTAAAAATCCACCTCCTGCATGGATGCAGAAGCAAAAAACAAGATAGGTGCCACCAAGAGATGCTGGTTCGAGGGCATGTCCAATCGGCCATCACCGACAGTTCGACAAGTGGGATAATAAGAGCCAAGGTGGCGCAGCAGGTAGAGTGCGGTACTGCAGGCCACTAAAGATGACTGTAGATCTGCAGGTCAGCGATTCAAATCTCATCACCTGCTCAAGGTTGACTCAGCCTTCCATCCTTCCGAGGTGGGTAAAATGAGGACCCGGATTGTGGGGGCAATATGCTGGCTCTGTTAAAAAGTGCTATTGCTAACATGTTGTAAGCCACCCTGAGTCTAGGGAGAAGGGTGGCATTAAAAAAATTGAATAAATAAATAAAATTCCCATTACCAGTTCTATAGTTCTATAGAACTGGCCCGAACCTGCAGGAACCCACCTCTGAAATTTCAGCAAAAAAGTTGTGTGTGTAACTTAGTAGTAAGTTAGGAGGAATTGATATATCCTTAGCTGCCTTTGACTTTATGGATGGTGTGTTTGGGCTGTATGACTGTTTTAATAGGGGGTTTTTAAAGACTGTTTTAACATTGGATTTGTATATGATGTTTTATTGTTGTGAGCCACTCCGAGTCCTCGGAGAGGGGCAGCATACAAATCTAATAAATTATTGTTTTTATCATTATCAATATCATTATCATTATCATTATCATTATCATTATCATTATCATTATCATTATCATTATCATTATCATTATCATTATCATTATCATTATCATTATCATTATCATTATCATTATCATTATCATTATCATTATCATTATCATTATTTGGAGGGCTGCCATCTCAAGATATGTGAAAGATTTATATGAGCGAGTTTTTTCCTATGGTATCTCATGGAAAATTGATATTTCAGGATATAGGTTTGTTACAACAGTTTGTTTAGTGAACATTCCAAGTTACAAAGGCAATGAAAACAGTGGCTTATAACTGTTTTTCACATTTATGACTGTTGCAGCATCTCTTCTTGAGCTTGTGCGATGAAAGAACTCTCGTGGGTCTCTTGCTAATTCCAATGGTGGCGGGTTATTCCTATTGTGTTCTAAAAGGTCACGTCCTGTCTTTCTTAGTCCCATTACCTGGAGCTGAAGGTGTTTTGTTTGTGAATAGATTGGCCCAGTCTTTCTTAATGAGTACAAAATATCCATCTCTAAAGACTCCAGGCATCTGCTGGAGGCTATTAAGAAAGACTGGGAGCTGCTTTCTGCCTCTAAGAAAATGTTTCTCCATTTCCCCTTTGCTCAAAAAAATAAAGGGAACACTTAAACAACAGAATATAACTCCAAGTAAATAAAACTTCTGTGAAATCAAACTGTCCACTTAGGAAGCAACACTGATTGACAACCAATTTCATTTTAGAAACATAGAAGACTGACGGCAGAAAAAGACCTCATGATCCATCTAGTCTGCCCTTATACAATTTTCTGTATTTTATCTTAGGATGGATATGTTTATCCCAGGCATGTTTAAATTCAGTTACTGTGGATTTACCAACCACGTCTGCTGGAAGTTTGTTCCAAGGATCTACTACTCTTTCAGTAAAATAATATTTTCTCATGTTGCTTTTGATCTTTCCCCCAACTAACCTCAGATTGTGTTCCCTTGTTCTTGTGTTCACTTTCCTATTAAAAACACTTCCCTCCTGGACCTTATTTTAACCCTTTAACATATTTAAATGTTTCGATCATGTCCCCCCTTTTCCTTCTGTCCTCCAGACTATACAGATCGAGTTCATTGTCTTTCCTGATACGTTTTATGCTTAAGACCTTCCACCATTCTTGTAGTCCGTCTTTGGACCCGTTTAATTTTGTCAATATCTTTTTGTAGGTGAGGTCTCCAGAACTGAACACAGTATTCCAAATGTGGTCTCACCAACGCTCTATATCCCGGGATCATAATCTCCCTTTTCCTGCTTGTTATATCTCTAGCTATACAGCCAAGCATCCTACTTGCTTTCCCTACCACCTGACTGCACTGTTCACCCATTTTGAGACTGTCAGAAATCACTACCCCTAAATCCTTCTCTTCTGAAGATTTTGCTGTTTTATAGTCAACACATTTTGTTGTCAACACATTCAACTTTGTACAGAACAAAGTATTCAATGAGAATATTTCATTCATTCAGATCTAGGATGTGTTATTTGAGTGTTCCCTTTATTATTATTTTTTGCACAGTATATAATGTTCTGCCTCTTAATATTCCACAAAATATTTCATTCTCTAAGAGGGGAGGGCTTCAGAGGTAGGTTTGAGCAGGTTTTGACCAGTTATGGAGAACTGGTAGCAGAAATTTGGAGTAGTTCAGAGAACTGGTAAATATCACCTTTGACTGGCCTCGCCCCATCTATACTCTGCCTCCTGAGTCCCAGCTGATCAGGAGGAAATGGTGATTTTGCAGTAACCTTCCCTGGAGTGGGGAGGGAATGGAGATTTTACATTATCCTTCTCAAGCCACGCCCACCAAGCCATGCCCACAGAACCAGTAGTAAAAAAAATCCGAATCCTACACTGGCATAATTGCTCACAGTGATATTCACTTGGTTTATTAGTTCAGATGATCACAATCTGCTTGATATTCATTTTTTTCTTCTCTTTTGATATATTTGCATCCACAGTACATTACTGAGTGCTTAATATATTAACTAGCATATGGTCAATACTGGGGATATTTATAACTTGGTATTTCCACCATCTGTAATGAAATGTGATCTCCGTTATATTAACTGTGTGGTTTTAGATTGCAGTGAGAAATTAGGATTTGAGTAAAAGTTCTGCATTTGGCCTATACTCCGTGTCAAGTTTCTTTGGCATTTTGAAACACTTTTTTTTAATCTTCTTCATGCTGAAATTGCTTATCAACCTCACAGGAAAGGACACCAAACTTTGATTAAAAGGATATTTTAGGCATGGCGATTTAGCTCTTGAGAATCGGGGAGCTATTCCTTATTTTGCCCATTCTATAGATGATTTTATATTTTGTGAGCTGCCCTGAGTCCATAGTTCCCTCTAAGCTGAGCAGTGAGCAATCGCTCACTTAAAAATCATCATCAACTCAGAGTTTTCCAATCCTGCCCAGAAGCCAAGAGGGAAAGAGTGAGAGGGAAGGAGAGAGAGAGGAAGAGAGGAAGAGAGAGAAATAGATAGAAAAAAGAGAGGAAGGAAAAGAGAAAGAAAAAGAATGGGAGTAAGGAAGAGAGAAAGAAAATCAAAATCTAGTTTGAAATTAGCTCAACTATTTAAGTGGCATTTTGATATTGATAGAGTTGCCCTATTATGAGCTCACTGTTATAAACACACAGTACAGTATTGTATTTTGAAATTCTCTGAGGCAAAACAGGGTGGGTTTTTTATTTGTTTATTTGTTTGTTTCTTTGTTTATTATTTCTGTGCCGCCCAGTCCCAAAGGAACTGCCGCTCAGACACTATACTTTTCTAGGAACACTGCCTGAGTCTACAGAAAATGGTGGCATAGAAATCTAAATAATAATAAATAAATTAATTAATTAATTTTATTGCTATAAGCAAAAAGTCATGAGGGAGGGAAGGATGAGGGGCGTCCTTGGGGCTTCCTGAGCTAGATTGTTTTCTTACAAATGTTTCATTTACCCAAACTAGGCAACATTATCAGTGCTAGTAAAACACGGATATTGCTTTAAATTTATATTCTAGTAGATTGTCTTGTCTGTCAGGGTTCCAAGTAACATCCCCAACAAAAAATAACTCTGAGGCTTGGGGTTTCCTCAAAGTTCCATTTTATTAGAGATGCCATATAAAGCCCTTCATTGCACCGGGCCAGATTATCTCAGGGACCACCTTCTGCTGCACGAATCCCAGCGACCAGTTAGGTCCCACAGAGTGGGCTTTCTCCGGGTCCCGTCAACTAAACAATGTCGTTTGGCGGGACCCAGGGGAAGAGCCTTCTCTGTGGCGGCCCCGGCCCTCTGGAACCAACTCCCCCCAGAGATTAGAATTGCCCCCACCCTCCTCGCCTTTCGTAAGCTTCTTAAAACCCACCTTTGCCATCAGGCATGGGGGAACTGAGATATTCTTTCCCCCTAGGCCTTTACAATTTATGCATGGTATGTTTGTATGTATGTTTGGTTTTATAATAAGGATTTTTAGTTGTTTTATTATTGGATTGTTATATGCTGCTTTTTTATCACTGTTGTCAGCCGCCCCGAGTCTACGGAGAGGGGCGGCATACAAATCAAATCAAATCAAATCAAATCAAATCAAATAAATAAGTAAGCAAACAAATAAATAAAAAACAAACAAACAAAACCCGAATCTGAAAGCTTACATGGTTTATCCACCCAAAAGGAAGTCCAAGTCCCTGCCCCCAGAATCCACACGTCCATCACATGGTCCAATCAATGCACTGTCCCAACTGGAGATGCTTCCCAGTCACACCCCTCCAGGTGCAGGCCAGAGTGGCCTTGACTCTTGGAGAAAGGAATGTTATTTTGACTTCATATCTCCCCAGCTTCTTACAATCCCCACTCCCAGTTTCCCACAGCACTAAATGTGGCATGCCTGAAGATCCAAGGCCCAAAAAAATGGTTTCCGGGCCTGACACTGTCAGTGTTGATGGGAGTGGTCTTAAAGGTTCTTTGGCTGGGCTATTTATTATTCACTTGTTTCTCAGCTCCTTAATTGGGGTATTGTGTAATTTTTATTGTTGGTTTGATGTAAATCTTGGAGTTAATCTATGTGCACCTGGGTGTTAATAGTTGGTGGGGAGATGTTTTAGTCTTTTTCTTCCTTCTCTATTTCTCTCTCTTTTTGGTCTTTTTGTTCCCCAAAACACTTCCCATCAACAAGAGGGAGGGAGGAGGGAGAAAGAGAGAGAGAAAGAGAAAGAGAAAGAGAAAGAGAAAGAGAAAGAGAGAGATGATATACAGAGAGAGAGAGAGAGATGAGATGATAGATAGATAGATAGGTAGGTAGGTAGGTAGGTAGGTAGGTAGGTAGGTAGATAGATAGATAGATAGATAGATAGATAGATAGATAGATAGATAGATAGATAGATAGATAGATAGATAGATAGATAGATAGATATAGACAGACAGACAGACAGACAGACAGACAGACAGACAGACAGACAGACAGACAGACAGACAGACAGACAGACAGACAGACAAACCATGGGAGTTTCTGCCAAGTTGGCAGATGAAGGTTGGTCAATGTGATGGACATGTGGGTGTGGGGGACAAGGGCTTGAACTTTCGACTAGATGGAGAACCCCCTGGGACTTTAGATTCAGGTTTCTCCCAAATGTGCCAACGTGGCTCTGCTAATAAATTGGAACTTTGAGGAATACTTTGCCTGAGACTCTGATTTAGTTTTGGATGCTATTTGGAACCCTGACAGTTAGATCTTCTTCCTCCACCTTCCTTATCCTCCTTCTTCCTCTTCCTTCCTCCTCCTCTCGTCTTCTTCTTTTTCTTCCTCCACCTTTTTCCCCCTCCTTTTTCTTAAAAAAAAAAAATAGAGCCGACACAATTTGGCAGAGCCGAACACCAAATTTTGTTGGCAGAGCTGACACAATTTGATGTAGTGGTTAAACCCCGAATTATAATCCAACCAGGGGTGGGCTACTGCCCGGACGGGGTGGAACATAGTGGAGTAGCACCCAATTTGCACTGAAAAATGTTGAAAGAAAATGCAGGACGTCCTGCATAAGCCACGGCCACAGTGTGTTAGTAAAAATTTTGGTAGCCCATCACTGAGTCTTAAGGTATATGGATTGATGTATACATGGAAACTGTGGAGAAAAAATAAAAATGAAATCGTATTTACTTATTTTCATGGTGTCGTCTCCTACATCATATCACAGTATTGAGCCATGGTGGCACAATGGTTAGAATGCAATAATATTGCTTGGCTAACTCTGCTGACTGCCAGCAGTTTGGTAGTTCGATCTTGACCGTCTCAAGGTTGACTCAGTCTTACATCCTGAGTACAGGTAATGGGAGTACAGGTAATTCTCAGCTTAGCCCACAATCAATCCCATAATTTCTGCCACTAAGCAAGAGAGCTGTTAAGTGATTTTTGCCCCCATCTTACAACTTTGTCTGCCACAGTTGTAAAAGCGAATTGCTGCAGGGTGTTTTTAGAATGGAATGGAATGGAATGGAATGGAATGGAGTGGAGTGGAGTGGAATGGAATTCTTTTATTGGCCAAGTATCATTGGACACACAAGGAATTTGTCATTAATGCATATGCTCTCAGTGTACCTAAAAGAAATACCTTACTCCGCCAGACTTGAAATTCTTGGTTTAGACAACTTACAACTCTGTCGTCTCCGTTCCAATTTAATTATAGTTCATAAAATCATATACCAAAATGTCCTACCTGTTAACGACCACTTCACCTTCAACCGCAACAGCACATGAGCACGAAATCGATTTAAACTAAATGTTAACCTCTCCAAACTTGACTGCAAAAAATACAACTTCAGCAACAGAGTAATCAACGCCTGGAATGCACTATCTGATTCTGTACTTTCTACTCCTAATCCCAAAACCTTTAACCTTAGACTATCTACAATTGACCTCTCCCCCTTTCTAAGAGGTCTGTAAGGGGCGTGCATAAGCGCACCACTGTGCCTACCGTCCCTGTCCTATTGTCTTCTTTTGTTACTTTTTATCATTACTTATCTAATGTTTTCTTTGTACAAATTACCACCCTATAATTGTTTGACAAAATAAATAAATAAAAAATAAAATAAAAATATACATTTGTCAAGAATCATGAGGTACAACACTTAATCATTGTCAGTAGTAATACAGTTGGCTTCCCCCGTTGACTTGTCCTGTCAGAAAGTCATGACAGGTCATCACATGATCTTGGGACACCTCAACTGTCATAAATATGAACCAGTTTCCAAGCGGGTGAATTTTGATCACACGACCATGGTGATGTTGCAATGGTCATAGGTGTGAAAAGCGAACATAAGTCACTTTTGATTAGTCGTAATTTAGAGCCTTGGTGGTGCAGTGGTTAGAGTGCAGTACTGCAAACTACCTCTGCTGATCACCGGCTGCCAGCAGTTTGGCAGATCGAATCTCAGTAGGCTCAATGTTGATTTGGCCTTCCATCCTTCTGAGGTCAGTAAAATGAAGACCCAGATTGTTGGGGGTGATATGCTGATTCTCTGTAAACCGCTTAGAGAGCACTGTGAAGGGGGATATAAGTCTAAATGCTATTGCTATTTCAAAGGTCACCCAAGGAACTAAGTCAAGGGCTACCTGTTATCCTGCCACAGTGAGGCCTTAGGCTCCCTTTCCCGTAGTTAAAACTATTATTATTATTATTATTATTATTATTATTATTATTATTATTATTATTATTATTATTTAAATTTGTATGCCGCCCCTCTCCGGAGACTGGGAGCGGCTTACAACAACAATACATAGCACAAATCTAATGGTTAAAAAAGAACAGTTTAAAACCCTTATTATAAAAACAGTCATGCATCCCAAACAAACCATACCTAAAATGAAACGGCCCGAGGGAATCAATTTCCCCATGCCTGATGGCAGAGATGGGTTTTTAGGAGTTTGCGAAAGGCAAGGAGGGTGGGCGCAGTTCTGATCTCCAGAGGGAGTTGGTTCCAGAGGGTTGGGGCCACCACAGAGAAGGCTCTTCCCCTGGGCCCCGCCAGACGGCATTGTTTTGTCGACGGGACCTGGAGAAGACCAACTCTGTGGGACCTAATCGGTCGCTGGGATTCGTGCGGCAGAAGGCGGTCCCGGAGATATTCTGGTCCGATGCCATGAAAACTATCCCAACCCACTTTAAAAGGAGTGAAACTCAAAACAGCTGAAAACACATCAATTGGTCATCATGTTTTGGCAAAAGCTCCACGTGACTTTTGAGCTGTGTGGGGGTGAGCAATGAACTCTGGCCTTAAAACGTCCGATGCAGTTCTCCCTACCTCGAAGTAGTGGCTTAGAATGAGCCAATGCATATTTCCACACAGTAATAACTTGAGATGCTTCAAATCTGCTAAGATATCTGCTAAGCTTGGCAGCTGTTTGGGGACGTTGGTGTCCCCCCTTACCCCTTCCTCAACCCCAGCCTTGCCTGGAGTTTTCACCTGCTCCCTCTGCACAAAGGGTGGGCCTGTCATTTCCAGCCCCTCCTCGTACACACACACACACAATTCTCTGCAGCAGGAGGCTTCCCGAAACATTAAGCCTTCTTCTAGCCATGCAACGGGTGCGCGGCAGCGAACTGTGGTTTCTCTGAGAAGAAAAAAGGAAGTGGCCACTTCATATACATATATATATATCTGCATGCTTGTGAACCGTGCTGCTGTCTGTACGAAAAGGGCGCTTGAGTAGGGGGACCCGGAGCGGAGTGGCAGTTGCTGAGCAGAGCCGTGTGTCGGAATCCGAAGGAACCGCTTGGAAGTCAAGGCGAAGGCGCGAGCAAACAAGCCGATGAATCCACAAGGTACTAGCTCCTTTGGGATCGTGTGTGTCTTTAGGGAAGCAACACGGAGCCTCTTGCAACTTGGAGTTGAGAAAGAGAGTAGCGTTGGGATATTAGTAAGAACAAGAGAACCAAAGGGACCCAAAAGGGAGAAAAAGGAAGGGAGTGGAAGGCAACAAATGTCCAGGTGAAAAGAGAATTTGGATAGGTGTTCCAAAGTAGGACCAACAACAATTTAATTGGATCAAATTGTTTTATTCTGTATTCTATGTTTGTTGTGAGTTGTCCCGAGTCCACGGAGAGGGGCAGCATACAAATCCAATTAATAAAATCAAATAAAAATAAAACAGACGACGTTGGGATATGAAAGGAAGCTAACAGGAGACCCCCAAAGGCTTCTAGGTAAGGAGAGCTCCCAGATGGCCTGTAGAACTTTAGTTGAGCAAGGGCTGGAGTTTTTATCAACACCTTGATCTGATGAACGGATTTTTATTTATTTATTTATTTTTGCAACCCCAGAGACTAAAACCTATGAAGAACGGTTGCAAGAGATTTGTAATTAGGGAAAGACACGATAGCAGTAATTCCAGTATTTGAGTAGTAACTCCAGTGTTCTTCCACAAAGAAGAGGGAGTCAGCTTATTTTTCCAAAGCCCCTGAAGGCAGAACAAGAAGCAATGGATGGAAACTAAGCAAGGAAAAAAGCAACCAGGCATTAAAGAGAAGCATCCACTGAGGACCATCCACTGGTAGAACAGCTTTGCCTTCATTGAAACATAGAAGATGGACGGCAGAAAAAGACCCCATGGTCCATCTAGTCTGCCCTTATACTATTTCCTGTATTTTATCTTAGGATGGATAGATGGTTTATCCCAGGCATGTTTAAATTCAGTGACTGTGGATTTACCAACCACGTCTTCTGGAAGTTTGTTCCAAGCATCTACTACTCTTTCAGTAAAATAATATTTTCTCACGTTGCTTCTGATCTTTTCCCCAACTAACCTCAGATTGTGCCGTCTTCAGAAGTTGTTGGTGTTCCATCACTAGAGGTGTTTAAGAAGAGACTGGATAGCCATTTATCAAACATGGGCTAGGACAGTGATGGCGAACCTTTTTTGGTTCACATGTGTGTGTGGATGTGCTAGCATGCGTGCACATACTCACACCCCTTCTCTCCCTCCTCACGCATGTCCGCGCATTCAGAAAACGCACTTCCAGTTTGCCCATTGTGCTGTTTTTTGTACTCCAGAGTTTCAAGGAAGCTTTTCTGAATCCTCCAGTGCAAAAACCAGCACAACGGCAAACCGGAAGTACATTTTTCTGAACTTCCGGTTTGTCCACTGGGTGACATTTTGCCTCCAGGGCTTCAAGGAAGCTTCCTTGAAGCATCCAGAGGACAAAACGGCCTTTCCCAAGGCCGAAAATCAGCTGGCCAGTGCTTGCATGCACGCTGGAGCTGAAATCTAGCAAAGTCTCGCGTGCCCCCAATATGCCACTTGTAGCACGTGTGCTGTAGGTTTATTTATTTATTCAATTTTTATGCTGCCCTTCTCCTTAGACTCAGGGCGGCTTACAACATGTTAGCAATAGCACTTTTGTAACAGAGCTAGGCTATTGCATCCATAATCCGGGTCCTCATTTTACCCACCTCGGAAGGATGGAAGGCTGAGTCAACCTTGAGCCGGTGACGAGATTTGAACCGCTGACCTTCAGATCTACAAGTCTACAAGTCAGCTTCAGTGGCCTGCAGTACAGCACTCTATCTGTTGCGCCACCCCGGCTCTTTGCCATCATGGGGCTAGGGTCTCCTGCTTGAGCAGGGGATTGGACTAGCTTCTAGGTTTATTCTGAATCTTTAAATCTTTGCTGGAAACTCAGCTGATAAGCCGACAATGACATCCTGTTAGAACAAGCTACAAGTTAGAACAAGTCTCCCTGACCGAGGCACGACAAGTATCCCAGTTTCAAAAGCAGGAAACAAGAGGGGTCTGCAGGATGTGGTCAAAAAGGTCAACATGTCAGGCGACAAGAGCTTCTCAATGGCACCGCTGCAGCTGTCAACTTGACTTCTTTGAGTAGTCTTAATTGTAAAGATGGTAAGGAAACCTTACAATCCGGGGGTTTGAGTGTTCCAGCATTACCTGTGGCGTGGCAGGTCAGCAAATACATTCTACCAAAAGAAGATGGTGTGGTCAAGGACAAGAAAGAAATTTAATTTGGCACACATTACCGGTAGCTTATTTTTGAGATTTCATTCTTTCCTTGATAGAGTTGCTCTTTAATTATGTGTTGAATCAGGTCCCACAGAAAGTACAAAATTATCAGGTTCAGCAGTTTGCAAAGAAGGACACTCCATTACTTTCAGTAGCTCTGTGTAGATTGTGGGGGTGAGGTTCTGTAATTTCTGTCTCTGCCTTAACGCAAAATAGAATCGACAGATAGAATAGACCGACAGACCGACAGACAGGTATAGATAGATAGATAGAAAATTCTTTATTGGCCAAGTGTGATTGGAAACCAGCTACATAGAGCGCTGGTGAGACCACATTTGGAATACTGTGTTCAGTTCTGGAGACCTCACCTACAAAAAGATATTGACAAAATTGAACGGGTCCAAAGACGGGCTACAAGAATGGTGGAAGGTCTAAAGCATAAAACGTATCAGGAAAGACTTAATGAACTCAATCTGTATAGTCTGGAGGACAGAAGGAAAAGGGGGGACATGATCAAAACATTTAAATATGTCAAAGGGTTAAATAAGGTTCAGGAGGGAAGTGTTTTGAATAGGAAAGTGAACGCAAGAACAAGGGGACACAATCTGAAGTTAGTTGGGGGAAAGATCAAAAACAACATGAGAAAATATTATTTTACTGAAAGAGTAAATCCTTGGAACAAATTTCCAGCAGACGTGGTTGATAAATCCACAGTAACTGAATTCAAACATGCCTGGGATAAACATATATCCATTGTAAGATAAAATACAGAAAATAGTATAAGGGCAGACTAGATGGACCATGAGATCTTTTTCTGCCGTCAGTCTTCTATGTTTCTATGTTTCTATAAACACAAGGAATTTGTCTTGGTGCATATGCTCTCAGTGAACATAAAGGAAAATATAGATTTGTCAAGAATCATGAGGTAAAAATCATGAGGTATTTCTGATTCTCTAGCTTTTGCCTTCTCTCTTTTATTGTTTGTATGGGGTGGATGGCCAAGACATCACCCTAAAGAGGTCGTGTTTTCTCCAAGTTTCCTCCTGAAGGCTCAAGGTTTCCTTTGAACGTATCACCAAGTGTTAGTGGGGCCGTTGCTGAAAACGAATATTCTACCCAGTGGTGTCGATAACGGTTCTGTGGGCGTGGCTTTGGGGGACATGGTGTGGCTTGGTGGGCGTGGCAGGGGAGGGTTACTGCAAAATCCCCATTTCCTCCTAATGAACTGGTACTTGTGAGGCAGAGAATAGAAGGGGCGGGGCCAGTCAGAAGTGGTATATTCTAGTTCTCTGAACTACTTAAAATTTCTGCTACTCGTTCTACTGGTCAGAATCTGCTGAAATCCACATTAAAGTCCAGGATGTTCTGAAATAGGTTTGATACAGGGAAAAGGAAGAAAAATAACAGCAGTAGTCCTGCTGGTGTCACCAACATCCAGAGGTCAAACTTGAGTTTAAATATTTGAATAATCCAATGGTCAGCATTTATGAACACATTCGAGTTATGAAACATAAAAGTCAGCACTTTCATGATTTTCTCAGAATAGCAAGAAGAAGTCTATGCAGAGAAGCTCATTGGAGTGGAGTGGAGTGGAGTGAAGGAGGGAGGGAAGGGAGGAAGGAGGGTGTGAGGGAGGGAGGGAGGGAGGAGGGAGGGAGAAAGGGAGAAAGGGAGAAAGGGAGGAAGGGAGGAAGGAAGGAGGGAAGGAGGGAGGGAGGAAGGAAGGAAGGTGTGAGGGAGGGAGGCATGAGGGAGGGAGGGAGGGAGGGAGAGAGGAAGGAAGGAAGGAAGGGACTTTTCTTATTTGGTTTTCCACCATGTCAGCTCAAAGAAAGAGACTGTTAGGCATACAGGTTGTAGCCCAAATTTATCTTGCTAAGCAAGGACAGTCGTTTAGTGAGCTTTGCACCATTTTACGACCTTTCTTGTCAGAGTTGATAAACAAAACACTGAAGGTGTTCAGTTAGTAACACGGACGTTAAGCGAACCTGGCTTCCCCCATTGACTCTGCTTGACAGAAGATGGCATTGCAGTCGTCATCACTATGAAACCAGTTGTCAAAAAACTAAGGATTTGTAGGTTTCGGAAAAAAATGGATGCTGTAACCATCTTGTGAAAAAGTTATAAGTCACTTTTTTCCAACTTTTGAACGGTCACTAAACAAATAGTTGTAAGTCAGGGAGTACCTGTAGCAGGTTGCTTATCTCTGCCATTAAGGATCACCAATTGATTTAAAGCTACGCCTAAATGGATCTAGGATGGTGATGGCGAAACCTTTTTGGCTTGGATGCCCAAAGGGTGCGCATGCCCGCTAAATATGCCCGTGTGTGCCCATACCCATAATGCAATGTTCTCCCCGCATGCATGCGCATAACCCCCCATGTTGCCTCCTGTGCATGCACACAACCCCTCCATGCTGCCCCCCCCATGCATATGCACAGGCCCCACTGAGGCCTCTGGACTTATAGGCCCGTTGGGCCATTTTTCTCTGTACCCAGGCTTCAGGAAATCCCCCTGAAGCCTGGGGCGAGCGTAAACAGCCAAGAAGAAGGCAGAAAATCAGCTGTCCATGCGTGCATGCACACTGGAGCTGACATAGGGCAATGCCTTGTGTTCCCTCAGATAATAATAATTTAATTAATAATAATAATTTATTAGATTTGTATGCCGCCCCTCTCCGAGGACTCGGGGCGGCTCACAACAACATAAACAGTGTACAGTAGTACCTCTAGATACGAGTTTAATTCGTTCCAGAAGGGAGCTTGTATGTCAAACAACTCGTATCTGGAACAAATGGCTTTAGACTTTGTTTTTCCCCTCCGAGATAACCAGAAGCAAGGATTCTTGCGCCACCTAGTGGACACTCGGCTCGTATCCCGAATTTGAGCTCGGGTCTTGAAAAGAAATTTCTCTCCCCTCGTGGCTCGTATCTTGGTATACTCGCATGTGGAGCAGCTCGTATCTAGAGGTACTACTGTACAAAACAACATAACCAGTGTACAAATCCAATTTTAAAATGCAATTTAAAATCCAAATTTAAAATGCAATTTTAAAACCCTTATAATAAAATAAAATAATCACACAACCAATCAAACCAAACACTAGCCTTGACAATTGGGGTGTGTGTTAGTTTCCCCATCCCTGGCGATAAAGATGAGTTTTTAAGATGTGACTCCCCATGCCATCTGTGGCACGCATGCCATAGTTTCGCCACCACTGGTATAGGAGAATTCGCCACAGCCCACTCGCCACGGCCAACTCACAGGGGTCAACTTGCCACAACCAACTTGCCACAATCATTTGCCGTGGGACAGCACACCCATGGCCAGTTCGCTGTGCAATTTCACAATTGCAATTTTGCTGAATCTGCAAAATTCAGACGCTTGGCCACTGGTTCATATTTATGATGGTCGCAGTGTCCCAGGGTCCTGTGACCCCCTTTTGCTAAGTCAATGGGGAAAGACAGATTCACTTTACAACCATGTTACCAGAGGTGGGAAGCAGGCAGGACAGGGAGGAATGCAGTTCCACCGGCGGAAATGAGGATGCGTGTGCAGCTCCAGCTGATCGGCGGCTGTCACTTCCTGGATCACTGGTCAGGCTTTTTTTTCCCCTGCTGCTGCTGCTGCTGCGTCTGTGCTCCTTGCTTTTTTCCTCTTTCCTCCTTCCTGGCCTCAGATGAGCTTCCCCCTCTCCTGCCCGGTTCCCCCCCCAACCTCACGCAGCCACCTCCCACCTGAGGTGCAAGCAGACAGCATGGGTGGAAGCAGCGCAGGCAGCATTTATGCTTCTGGCAGCACCGTTCACCTAGCTACCCAGCCTGAGGTGGTGGGGGGCAACCCAAGAAGGAGAGCACGGGAAACGCAAAGCAGATTGTCACCCCAGCGAGCGACACTGGTAAGGTTGTAAGTCGAGGACTTAACAGTTCACTTGAACAATGATGATCATTCAAGTCACTCCCACCTGATCACATGGCCGGCAAGTCACTCCTGCCCAGTCACATGACCATTAAGCTACACCCACAAAATAAGCCACACCCACTGTGTGGCAGTAAAAGTTTTGACTGCCCATTACTGCATATTACTAACTGAAGAACTGATTCACTTAACAACTGGGCCAGAGGTGGGTTTCAGCAGGTTCTGACCAGTTCTGGAAAACCAGTAGCGGAAATTTTGAGTAGTTCGGAGAACTGGCAAATACCATCTCTGACTGGGCCTGCACTCATCTATTCTTTGCCTCCCCAGTCCCAGCTGATTGGGAGGAAATGGAGATTTTACAGTATCCTTCCCCTGCCATGCCCACCAAGCCATGCGCGGCAAGCCACGCCCCCTCAAAGCCATGCCACGCCCCCAAAGCCATGGCCACAGAACCAGTAGTAAAAAAAATTTGAGTGCCACCACTGAACTGAGGCAAGAAATGTCGCAAAATGTGACAAAACTTATTGAACAAATGTCTCACTTAATGGCAAAAAAAATCGGGGCTCAATTTTGGTCGTAAGTCGAGGACGACCTGTGGCTGTTTTCAGCTTTTCCTCTTTGTTGTTAGGGGTGAGGCAGTGGGGAGGATCGAGAGAGGGGGGGAAAAATGCTTAGTCAGAATATTTGGTTTAGTTCCTCTTTGATTGCCCAAGATCTACAAGTAAACCAAAACCCAAGGAGAGGAACATCTCAGCCCGTTTTTCATCAAGAAACTGCCACTAAAAGGGGAACTGTAAATACCAGATAAGGCCCAGAGGAACATGTGGGAAGGAAGGCCTAGACGTGTGGACAACTTTATATGGCTGTTAATGTTTTCTCCTTCCCTCAGGAGGAAAGGCCTACGGGGCGTTGAAGGTTCAGCAGGAGGAATTGTTAGATTCCCTCAACAAGGTAAGACTCAAGTTATGTTTATAGCACTCACTATCCACCAATCATTTTTCAACAGTTTCTCAACCCTGACCATTTTAATATGTGTGGACTTCAACTCCCAGAATTCCCCAGCTGGCTGGGGAATTCTGGGAGTTGAAGTCCACACATATTAAAAGTTGCCAAGGTTCACCCAAAG